>NC_143046.1:82395000-82630000 GCF_057628025.1 Oncorhynchus mykiss
GTTGAACAAGCCACATTGAACATCATCAGCCACCGGAACTAGAACTGTCTGTTAGTGATGGGTTGTTCGCGAACGAGTTAGAGCCGGCTCTTGTAGGTGAATGCTGGGAGACGGCTCGCATATCAGAAGAGACTAATCTATTTATAAAAAAATAAAGATATGAATAATCAAAAGATTCAAATGAATAGAATTAACTCATTCAAAGAACGAAAAATAATAATAATATAGGCCTAAATGCTCAAGCGCACACACATTAGTTCGGACTGTCTGCTCAGACTAACAGCCTGATTGTTGTTCCTGTCAATCAGACACGCAGTGTCAACCGATGAACCAAAGATGCATGAGGGAGGGCGGAGCCAACTCACTCACAGTCACACACTTAGTAGCCGAGGAGAGAGAGGAAGGACAGCTGTGAAAACAACATCTGAAAAATGAGTCGGAAGCACAGCAGCATTTGGATGCATTTTAATAATGTAGACAATGTTAGAGCACAGTGTAGAATTTGCCAAAACAAAATCTCATATAAAGCTGGTTCTACAAGCACAACCTACACCGGTTCTACGCACAACCTACACCGGCATATGCGAACTGTGCACCCAACTGTGAAGCTAGCTGTAGCGGAGAAACTAGTGGGCCTGCTAGTGATAGTGGTGGAGCCAGCATCTATCCACTCAGTCAAGTAGGCCTACTCAGGGACCCACAGCAATGCAATGTCTTCTATGGACCAGTGTATGCCAAAGACTATGTCTGTAGCAAAACAAGGCCAAATTGATATTGCATTGGCTAAAATGATTGCCACCGATTTCCAGCCATTTTCAATCATGGAGGACAGAGGTTTAAGAAATTATAGCAATAGTCTAAATCCAATGTACACAATTCCTAGCAGGAAAACCCTTTTAAAATCACTTATTCCACAACTGTACGAGAGCATACAGGCTTCAGTGAGGGAAAGAGTCCAAAAAGCTACTGCAGTTTGTCTTACCACTGACTCCTGGACATCAAGGGTAACCACTTCTTACATGTCAGTTACATGTCACTTCATTGAAGATTTTTTGATGTTTAGCTGTCTTCTGGACTGCTTTGAGTTCAGCGACAGACACACCTCAGAGAACTTGGCAGAGGAACTGTTGAGAGTGGTCAGAGAATGGCAAGTAGACAGAAAAGTGGCCTGTTGTGTTAGCGACAATGCAGCTAGCATAACCAAAGTCATGAACATTTTAAAATGGACCCATCATCCATGTCTTGCCCACACAATCAACCTGATTGTAAGAGATGCTCTGAAGGTGATGAAGCCCACTGTGGACAAAGTGAAAGCAGCTGTGGAATACTTCCACAGGAGCACAATAGGTGCTGAAAAACTAAAGTCTACACAACGACAGATGGGGATGCTTGAGCTGAGGCCTTAACAATACTGAACTACAAGGTGGAATTCAACATTTTATATGTTGAAGCGGTTTCTTGAGTCAAAGGATCTCTACCCTGGCCATTGTCAATGCACCTGTTGATGCTCTGACCCAAGAGTAATGGGAGGTGGTGGAGGAGGTGTGCAGAGTCCTGGAACCCTTTGAGCAGGTCACTATGGAGATCAGTGGAGAGAGGTAGAGTAAGCAGTTATTACTACATCATTATTTAATCCAGTATTATATATGTATATGAGCAGTAGATGAGAATTTAGTATCAGTAGACAAAACATGAACCTGAACTAATAAGTTACTGTCTTTTCAGCTATGTGACAGCTTCAAAAATGATACTCCTGTGCAAGGGTCTGCAGCGAATCACAGCCAGCCGCCAGAGAGAAGCAAATGTAACCACAGGACATGTGGCAGAGTTGATGGACACCCTATGTTCATCAATGGACAGAAAGTTCCACAGAATGGAATATAATCACATGCTATCAGAAACCGCTGCACTTGACCCCAGGTTTAAGAAGTTAGCCTTCAGTGATGCCAGAGCGATTGATGAAGCTCTTCAAAGAATAACCTCAGCAGCAGGGAGAGACAGCCCCAGCAGTCAGCTGGCTCAGGCACCAAGGCAACAGGAAGAAGAGGGATCAGATGGAGCAGAAGCACCAGAAGTAGTGCCACAAACTCAGTCTGCTGTTTGGATGCTGTTTGTCAATGAGCAACTGGGAATGTAGCACGAATGTAGCACGAAGGAATCCCTCAGCAGATGCCATAATGGAGGTCCGATCCTATTTGGAGGAGCACCTCCTTTGGAGGAGCCCCTCCTCTGCAGATCCTTTCAGCTGGTGGAAGAACAAGGCCTCTGTCTACCCACAGCTTACTAAAGTCATGACAGGGAGACTCTGCATAGTGGCCACATCCGTTCCCTCTGAGAGGGTCTTCTCGAAAACGGGACAAATAATTACTGAGAGAAGAAACCGCATCAGCCCCTTGAAAGTGAGGCAGCTTGCATTTCTGAACGCAAATCTCTCATAAAAGCAAATCATGGTCTGCATTGCGGTGTGCTGCTGGTTATAACATGACAATAAAGAAGAGAGAGAAAATAGGGACCAGTTTAATGTTTTAAGTGGGATGCTGCAGTTTTGCACATAATTTATTTGTCTTTGATATGGTGCAATATTCTATTATGTTGTTCAGATTGTGTTTGTTTTGAATGTTTAGATTTATATGCACTTTGTTTACATACATTAAAAAGTTATACTTTAAATGCAAATGTTTAATAGCATTATTTTTCAAAACAAACCAATGCATTTTTAAATACATTGTGGTTAAGGTAGAGTAGAGATGTAATGTAATAATTTAATTAGAATTGTTTTAACACCAATCATAGTCAAACTATCGCAAACTGTTTGACTTGAAAAAATACAAAACATATAAAGAGCCGTTTGGGAGCCAAAAGAGCCGGCTCTTTTTGGTGAGCTGAGCCGAACGGGCTGGCTCACTGAAAAGAGCCGGAATGCCCATCACTGCTGTCTGTCACTTCCTGTATCAATAAAGCTTAACCCCACACAATTAAAGAATTGGCCAATAGGAAAATAAATATTTAGTTACCAGGTAAAGAAATAGGTAAACAGTTATTTCCTGTAACACAGATTCACAACCAATCAGCAACGTCTATAACTGCCATATAAATTAAATTATTACCCAGGAAATAATCCAGAAAACAGATACAGTTTTCAACATTTTGTGTTTCTATCTGAAGCTAAATGGTTGTAAGGCTCAATACGATGTAATGGATCTTGGACCAAGTTACTGAATAGCGTGTCTTGCTCGCCAGACTCATACAGTGGATGTGAGAAGAGACTACTGTATCACTGACAATGAGGTTTGTTGTTGTCTGAAGGAGCGCTATGAGTCTGTGGTGAAGAAGACCTTAGAGAAGTGCCAGAGGGCCAAACAGAGACTGAGCCAGGGCTCTCGAGGAAGGAAGACCAACAACAAGAGCGGTAAATGAATAAAGAATATGTTTCAAATGGCGCCCTATTTCCTATCTGGTGCACTACTTTTGAGTGTCTATTTGACTTTGCTTCATCTTCTTAACCCTTCAGCTACCGAGCTTTATTCTTTCACCCTGTAACATCTTTAGACCTTAACTTTCGTCCGATTTCCTACCCTTTCTTACTTGTAATTGTCTATCTCTGTCTTGTATTTTCTATGCTATTTTTTCTCCGTCCTTGTGCGTTGTCTTTTCTCCACTGTGCTTGGCTCTGCTGTAGTTCCTCGCAGCTCTCCTCTGACTGCCTGGGAGAGGGCTCTGGTCTGTCGCCTCCTAACCCCTACATGCTCCTACCTAGCCAGGAGAAGGAGTCATAGTTGTCAGTCAAGAGAAGAGGAAGGTACTTCCAAAAGCCTGTGGAATAACAGTTATACACTGAGTGTTCAAAATATTAGGAACACCTGCTCTTTCCATGACATAGACTGACCCTTATTGATGTCACTTGTTGAATCCACTTCAAATAAGTGTAGATGAATGGGACGAGACAGGTTAAATAAGGATTTTTAAGCCTTGAGACAATTGAGACATGGATTGTGTGTGTGTGCCATTTAGACGGTGAATGGGAAAGACAAAATATCTAAGTGCCTTTGAACAGGGTATGGTAGTAGGTGCCAAGTCAGGTAGAACAAATTCTTATTTTCAATGCTGGCCAGTGGGTTAACGGCCTGTTCAGGGGCAGAATGACAGATTTGTACCTTGTCAGCTCGAGGATTTGAACTTGCAACCTTTCGGTTACTAGACCAACACTCTAACCACTAGGCTACCCTGCCGCCCCACATGTATAAAGACCAAATCAAATCAGATGTATTTATAAAGCCCTTCCTTACATCAGCTGCTATCTCAAAGTGCTGTACAGAAACCCCAAACAGCAGGCAATGCAGGTAGAAGACCAGATCTCAATCCAAGAAAAAGGACATAGCATCAATAAAGTGTATTTGGTTAAATTAATTGATTTTAGGGGAATACGTTCCAATATGGATTCGGACAATGCTTACTTAATTACTTATTTACATGACCAGATTTCCCACCAAAATGAAAAGCTCAGTTTAGCTATTAGCAGGCAAATGATCTACTGACTCTCTGCTTCCTTTCCTCTCCTTTTTTCAACCATTGTTGGGCACACTCACATTCTTTCACTGTATCCCTTGCTAACCGTCACCCCATTGCTCCAAAACAATGAAACCATCTGGTTCAGCTGTCCATGTTTGTCCCCGTTCAGCTTCATGCCACTCCATACCTGCCACTGCCACCAACTGTCATAAATCACCACACCGCTCTGGCACACCTGACCACCACCGGGTGCAGGCAGGCCTCCAGGCAGACTACCGCTCTGGCACACCTGACCACCACCGGGTGCGGGCAGGCCTCCAGGCAGACTACCGCTCTGGCACACCTGACCACCACCGGGTGCAGGCAGGCCTCCAGGCAGACTACCGCTCTGGCACACCTGACCACCACCGGGTGCGGGCAGGCCTCCAGGCAGACTACCGCTCTGGCACACCTGACCACCACCGGGTGCAGGCAGGCCTCCAGGCAGACTACCGCTCTGGCACACCTGACCACCACCGGGCACAATCAGACTTCCAGGCAAATCTCCGGGCAGACTACCGGTCTATCATCTGGGCAAACTACCAGGTAGCCACCTCCCTCAGTCCCAGCCTTACACTCTTAGAAAAAAGGGTTCCAAAAGGGTTCTTCAGCTGTCCCCATAGGAGAACCCTATTTGGTTCCAGGCAGAACCCTTTTGGGTTCGATGTAGAACCCTCTGTAGAAAGGGTTCTACCTGGAACCGAAAAGGGTTCTTCTAATAGTTCTCCTATGGGGACAGCCGAAGTACCCTTTTAAGAGTGTAGCAGCAACTGATCCATCATCAGGGCACAGGTAATATTACATCACAGGTTATATTACATCACAGGTTATATTACATCACAGGTAAATGACATCACAGGTAATATTACATCACAGGTTATATAACATCACAGGTAATACCTGCTGGAAATGTAATTGTAAACATAGAGATAGACCGTTTCATCTCTATGACTGTTAGATGTCTGGGTCGACTGGGTTGGTGGGATGGTGTTGTTATTTTGTCTCCATGTAATGCATGAACTTGAGGGAAATTATTTCATTGGAGGAAGACAATAAACTCTATATTCTTTTCATTCATTTTCTATTCTATTCATTCATCATGTATACTGGATTACTGGACGATATTCATTGTCATACTCTAACAGAGAGGCACACATTTCTATACATTTTTGAAAATACAACATTTAATGGTTATAAGCCTAAATTACTTTGATGTCTTTCTGCCGTCCCAAAATGACCGCAATAAAATGAGCTTGTAACATGGCTCCATTCCTTCTGTCTCATGTTTCTATCATATATATGCTGGATTGTTAGGTAGATTATATTAACTGTTGTAATCTACAGAAGACACACGTTTGAAAGATAACAGACAAATGTCCCTTTTCTGGAAGCATGTTTACCAATAATAAACCTCAATCACTGCAGTAAAATGATCTGTTGATTTGTTATGATGCTAACAAACTGCAGTAAAATGATCTGTTGATTTGTTATAAAGTTAACAGACTGCAGTAAAATGATCTGTTGATTTGTTATGAAGCTAACAGACTGCAGTAAAATTATCTGTTGATTTCTTATAAAGTTAACAGACTGCAGTAAAATGATCTGTTGATTTGTTATGATGCTAACAGACTGCAGTAAAATGATCTGTTGATTTGTTATAAAGTTAACAGACTGCAGTAAAATGATCTGTTGATTTGTTATGATGCTAACAAACTGCAGTAAAATGATCTGTTGATTTGTTATAAAGTTAACAGACTGCAGTAAAATGATCTGTTGATTTGTTAAAAAGTTAACAGACTGCAGTAAAATGATCTGTTGATTTGTTATGATGCTAACAGACTGCAGTAAAATGATCTGTTGATTTGTTATGATGCTAACAGACTGCAGTAAAATGATATGTTGATTTGTTATGAAGTTAACAAACTGCAGTAAAATTATCTGTTGATTTGTTATGATGCTAACAGACTGCAGTAAAATGATCTGTTGATTTGTTATGAAGTTAACAGACTGCAGTAAAATGATCGGTTGATTTGTTATGAAGTTAACAGACTGCAGTAAAATGATCTGTTGATTTGTTATGAAGTTAACAAACTGCAGTAAAATGATCTGTTGATTTGTTATAAAGTTAACAGACTGCAGTAAAATGATCTGTTGATTTGTTATGAAGTTAACAGACTGCAGTAAAATGATCTGTTGATTTGTTAAAAAGTTAACAGACTGCAGTAAAATGATCTGTTGATTTGTTATAAAGTTAACAGACTGCAGTAAAATGATCTGTTGATTTGTTATGAAGTTAACAAACTGCAGTAAAATGATCTGTTGATTTGTTAAAAAGTTAACAAACTGCAGTAAAATGATCTGTTGATTTGTTATGAAGTTAACAGACTGCAGTAAAATGATCTGTTGATTTGTTATGAAGTTAACAAACTGCAGTAAAATGATCTGTTGATTTGTTATGAAGTTAACAAACTGCAGTAAAATGATCTGTTGATTTGTTATGAAGTTAACAAACTGCAGTAAAATGATCTGTTGATTTGTTATGAAGTTAACAAACTGCAGTAAAATGATCTGTTGATTTGTTATGAAGTTAACAAACTGCAGTAAAATGATCTGTTGATTTGTTATGAAGTTAACAGACTGCAGTAAAATGATCTGTTGATTTGTTATGAAGTTAACAAACTGCAGTAAAATGATCTGTTGATTTGTTATGAAGTTAACAAACTGCAGTAAAATGATCTGTTGATTTGTTATAAAGTTAACAGACTGCAGTAAAATGATCTGTTGATTTGTTATGAAGTTAACAAACTGCAGTAAAATGATCTGTTGATTTGTTAAAAAGTTAACAAACTGCAGTAAAATGATCTGTTGATTTGTTATGAAGTTAACAGACTGCAGTAAAATGATCTGTTGATTTGTTATGAAGTTAACAAACTGCAGTAAAATGATCTGTTGATTTGTTATGAAGTTAACAAACTGCAGTAAAATGATCTGTTGATTTGTTATGAAGTTAACAAACTGCAGTAAAATGATCTGTTGATTTGTTATGAAGTTAACAAACTGCAGTAAAATGATCTGTTGATTTGTTATGAAGTTAACAAACTGCAGTAAAATGATCTGTTGATTTGTTATGAAGTTAACAGACTGCAGTAAAATGATCTGTTGATTTGTTATGAAGTTAACAAACTGCAGTAAAATGATCTGTTGATTTGTTATGAAGTTAACAAACTGCAGTAAAATGATCTGTTGATTTGTTATGAAGTTAACAGACTGCAGTAAAAAGATCTGTTGATTTGTTATGAAGTTAACAAACTGCAGTAAAATTATCTGTTGATTTGTTATGAAGTTAACAAACTGCAGTAAAATGATCTGTTGATTTGTTATGAAGTTAACAAACTGCAGTAAAATGATCTGTTGATTTGTTATGAAGTTAACAGACTGCAGTAAAATGATCTGTTGATTGGTTATGAAGTTAACAAACTGCAGTAAAATGATCTGTTGATTTGTTATGAAGTTAACAAACTGCAGTAAAATGATCTGTTGATTTGTTATGAAGTTAACAAACTGCAGTAAAATGATCTGTTGATTTGTTATGAAGTTAACAAACTGCAGTAAAATGATCTGTTGATTTGTTATGAAGTTAACAAACTGCAGTAAAATGATCTGTTGATTTGTTATGATGCTAACAGACTGCAGTAAAATGATCTGTTGATTTGTTATGAAGTTAACAAACTGCAGTAAAATGATCTGTTGATTTGTTATGAAGTTAACAAACTGCAGTAAAATGATCTGTTGATTTGTTATGAAGTTAACAAACTGCAGTAAAATGATCTGTTGATTTGTTATGAAGTTAACAAACTGCAGTAAAATGATCTGTTGATTTGTTATGAAGTTAACAAACTGCAGTAAAATGATCTGTTGATTTGTTATGAAGTTAACAAACTGCAGTAAAATGATCTGTTGATTTGTTATGAAGTTAACAAACTGCAGTAAAATGATCTGTTGATTTGTTATGAAGTTAACAGACTGCAGTAAAATGATCTGTTGATTTGTTATGAAGTTAACAGACTGCAGTAAAATGATCTGTTGATTTGTTATGATGCTAACAGACTGCAGTAAAATGATCCGTTGATTTGTTATGAAGCTAACAAACTGCAGTAAAATGATCTGTTGATTTGTTATGATGCTAACAGACTGCAGTAAAACGGTCTTGTAACATGTCTGTTGATTTATTATGAAGTTAAAAGCAGCACAGCAGAAGGAGAGTGAGAGGACGTTCAGGAGGAATAGACAGCAGCCTCACATACCCAATGCTCCTGTGAAAGTGTTACCCACAAACATACAGAGCAGAGATGCAGTGCCCTTTCCAGAACGGTATGTGATTGTTTGTCTGCTACTACGTCTGGATGTTGTGTCACACAAACTACTTATCATGCAGAGAGAGCACTCTGTTGAGAATTGTTGTGTATAATTTAACCAACCACACGTCTTGTGGAATGCGTCTAACCTTTCCAGTAAATGGATGTTGTTTGCTTATTTATCTCAACAAAAGTATTCTCCTCTTCTTCTTTTTTTCAGGAAACATGTGATCAGACACAAACCTGTGATCAGACAGCCTCCATCACAGCAGGTTGGGCTGGAACTGTACCCTGTTCCGGAGGAGGATGGTCCTCCAGTCTCCAACCAAACCCTCTCCCCTGGGAACTCACGGCCCAGCCAGACCATCTCTCCTTGGGCTCCAGTCTCCAATCACACCCTCTCCCCTGGGAACTCACGGCCCAGCCAGACCATCTCTCCTTGGGCTCCAGTCTCCAATCACACCCTCTCCCCTGGGAACTCACGGCCTAGCCAGACCATCTCTCCTTGGGCTCCAGTCCCCAATCATACCCTCTCCACCGGGAACTCACAACCAATCAGGATCTCAGCAGCAGCATGGGACCAGGTCCAACCATTCGTAGGCTCAGCAGAACCTCAGACAGTCCCCACACCTAGAACTGAGGGCGATACAGGTGAGAGTGAGCATCTAAAAATGCAAGGTACTGCACCTTCAACTACTATTTATTTCTAGAATTCCCTAGATACATTTCAGATATTGTAATGTAGAGTGTAGGGTTGTGGTCAATTCCATTTGAGTTCAGTCAATGCAGGAAGTCCAGTTCTACCCATGTGGTTCAATGTGAATTTGGACTCTTATGAGTGACTCTTAAGACATGTAAACCTCCTCAGGCCCCCTTCCTGGAGCCCCCTCCTGCACCAGGCCGTCTGCTGGCACCATGGATCCAGAGGAGGCCTCATGTCTTCTGGCCGTGAAGAGAAGAGAGGCCCGTCTGAAGAGAGAGAGAGAGCAGGAGGAATGCCTGCGCAGGGAGGAGATAGAGAGGTACGGACAGAGGGCCACCTTACATCTTCCCATCTGTCTTCTACTGACCCAACATTCATCTTCCCAGCAGGAAAAACAACCTGAGTAATCTTTTTGCCTAAAAGACAAAAATCTGGTTGTGAAAAAAAAATTACCACTGTCCTTCAGAAGTAGTCTAAAGCAGGGTTTCCAAAAATCGGTCTTGGCCCCCCAGGTGCCCCCCCCCCCCATGTCCCCCCCCCCCCAGGTCCCCCCCGCCCAGGTGACCCCCCCCAGGTGACCCCCTCCAGATGCCCCCCCAGGTGCCCCCCACAGGTCCCCCCCCCCAGGTGCCCCCCCCCCCAGGTTCCACCCCAAGTTATCTGGGGGGATTATCTGAATCAGCTGTGTAGTGCTAGGGCAAAAACCAAAACATGCACCCAGGGAGACCCTGGGACCAAGTTTGGGAAAACCTGGTCTAAGGGAGCATTTCACATGTTCAGAGGATAGATTCATTTGTATGGTGATGTGCTGTGCACATGTTACGTAATGTCATGTCATGTGGCATCACTGGAGAGGCAGAGAGGAGCTGGAGAGCAGGAGGGCAGAGGAGCAAGCACGGCTCGAGGCTGAGGCCCAGTGGCTGGTAGTGGAGAGGAGGGAGGAAGAGGAGCAGAGACATGCAGAGGAGGAGAGAGTCATCCGGGCCACACAGGAAGCTGCTCTCCTCCAGAAACAGGTGAGGGATCTGGTCTATTAACACAATTTTAGTAGAAGCCCAACTTCGTCCATTTATGTACGGTATATAAAGTTTATATCAGTGTTAATAATGTAGCATCTGGTTCCGTAATGGCTTTGGTTCTCTGTGTCCTGTCCCAGAGAGAGGAGGAGGAGGCCCAGGCCAGGGACAAGGCAGAGCTGCAGAGAGAGAAGCACTTCCAGAAGGAGGAGGAACAACGGCAGGAGAGGAAAAAGGTGACAATGGAGGGAAGACGTGAACTCTACGCAGTTATGAGAAACACCAGGGTCGTTATGTGCCATATTCTTATCATTCTGAAATTCTTCATAGGATATTCTAGGGGATCCAGATAGTGTAAAATTTACTACAAGAGAGCACCCAGGATCTTTATTTATTGGCGTTCAACTTCCATACATGGGGTGGAGGGATGTTAGGGGTAATTGTTGTTGTGTTTCACAAAAAAAATAACATTATTTTTATAAGGGGGAAATGTTATGTTATTAAAAATTAGTTTTGACAAGGGTGTTATGAAATTCTAAATGAAAGCTTTTAAGACTTTTCAGACTTCTTTTTGTTTTCAGCGACTGGAGTTGATCATGAGGAGGACAAGGAAGACCTCAACTGAAGATAAACAAGTAAGTCCACCAGCCTAGTTCAGAGGAACAGTACATTGCCCTGAAGCACACCGGGTTTCTGCCAAAAGTACCGAAGTTGACTTTCTTTTTGCTTAAGAGGTTAATTACCCCCGTTTAAAAAAAGAAAAATTGTCCTTGACCAAACTGCTAAAGTTGCTTTCATGATGTGATTGCTTTCATGCAGAAATCCATCTCAAATGTAGTGGCTTTAGCTTAAAACTAAACAAAAAGCACTTGTACTTTCCTGCCCCCAATACCATCCTTATTAACCATATTTTACTTTAAAAAAAAAACAGAACTTGCCCTTGCCTTGAAAAGAAATCGACATGATTGTTTTCATGCAGACGCCTGTCCTGAATGGGAAGACAAACAGAAACCCTTCTCCAGAGGAAGCCCAACCAAAAAAGAACACTGAGCCTGTGAAGAACGGCAACGGCACTTTAGAAGAGGTCATCAACCTAGGGGTCGGGACGGGGACCAAGCCATCCAATCTAGGTCTGAGTGGCGTGGAAGACAACATGGTTCCTGTCGTGGCCTTCAGAGAACGCAGGTATATACACTCCCATTCAAAAGTTTCGGGTCACTTAGAAATGTTATTGTTTTTGTAAGAAAAGCACATTCTTTTGTCCATTAAAATAACTTCAAACCTGCAAAACACCAGTCTCAATGTCAACAGTGAAGAGGCGACTCTGGGATGCTGGCCTACTAGGCAGATTTGCAAAGAAAAAGCCATATCTCAGACTGGCCAATAAAAAGAAAGGATTAAGATGGGCAAAAGAACACAGATACTGGACAGAACTCTGCCTAGAAGGCCAGCATCCTTGAACTGCCTCTTCACTGTTGACGTTGAGACTGGTGTTTTACAGGTACTACTTAACGAAGCTGCCAGTTGAGGACTTGTGAGGCGTCTGTTTCTCAAACTAGACACTCTAATGTACTTGTCCTCTTGCTCAGTTGTGCACCGGGGCCTCCCACTCCTCTTTCTATTCTGGCTAGAGACAGCTTGCTCTGTTCTGTGAAGGGTGTAGTACACAGATCTTCAATTATAAATTAGCCGTTTCCAGCTACAATAGTCATTTACAACATTAACAATGTCTACACTGTATTTCTGATCAATTTGATGTTTTATTTATTTATTTAACTTTTATTTAACCAGGAAGGGCTCATTGAGATTTGAAATCTCTTTTTCAAGAGTGTCCTGGCCAAGATAGGCAGCACCAAGTCATTACACAATTACAGACATACAAGATGAAAAACTACAAGTAATCTAGTAAAAAACATAGAATTCACAAGAGTATAACAAAATCACAAAACAACAAATTAGAAACATTGACAGTTCAGGGAATCAGCCTCAAAATTCTTCATCAGTGATTTACATTTATTTTTATTTTAATGGACAAAAAATTGCTTTTCTTTCAAAAACAAGGACATTTCTAAGTGTATATACAGTTGAAGTCGGAAGTTTACATACACTTAGGTTGAAGTCATTAAAACTGGTTTTTCAACCACTCCACAAATTTCTTGTTAACTAACTATAGTTTTGGCAAGCCTGTTAGGACATCTACTTTGTGCATGACACAAGTCATATTTCCAACAATTGTTTACAGACAGATTATTTCACTTATAATTAACTGTATCACAATTCCAGTGGGTCAGAAGTTTACATACACTAAGTTGACTGTGCATTTAAACAGCTTGGAAAATTCCAGAAAATTATGTCATGGCTTTAGAAGCTTCTAACTGGGCAAGTCAGTTAACGGCCTAGGAACAGTGGGTTAACTGTCTTGTTCAGGGGCAGGACGACAGATTTGTACCTTGTCAGCTCAGGGATTCGATCCAGCACCCTTTCGGTTACTGGCCCAACACTCTTAAGCACTAGGCTACCTGCCGCCCCTACACAGTATATTTGTCTGTTTGATCATGTCTTATGATGTATGTTCTGTGATATAATGTTATCTGAAGTGATGTTATTGTATGTTGCCAAGTAAATCTTCTTATGGAACATTAATGTATTAACTCATTTGTTCATTCAGGTCCCTGCTAACTCTGACCGGCATGGAGGAGATCCAGTCCCATCAGAGGGCAGGTGAGAGCTCATCACATCCTCCGTCAGCTCATCTATACTCTCTATGCTATGTAGATATTACACTAGAGTCGTGAACACTAGAGCCCCCCCAAAAGTTCAAGATTTCTACCGCCAAGAGGTTATGGGCTCTCAATATTCAAAGTTTGATTCTAACCCGGAAGCAGATTACATATTTAAGGTCTCTCAATTATTTCTTTGTATGCGTCTCTAAGTCTAAGATATGTATGTGAATCAACTGATTTTATGTTATTAACCCATTTCTATCACACACTCCTTAGAAGTTATCTGAGTATCGTACAGATCAGAGAGGGGAGACAGCACATCCACGAATCTTTCCACAGCTGTGGCGGTTTTGTCCTTTTTTTTGACAAAGAAAGGAATAACTGCAGCCTTTTTCCTGCCCTGCACTTTTAGAGAGAGTATGTGATGAGAAACACACATTTCTCTGGAGGACTTTCTGATCTCGAAGGAGCTTACCACCATTTGGTCACACTTCTCTTTAATCCAAAATGTCACGAGCTGCATTTGTCATCACCATGTACAACACTAGACAGGGGAGCTTGTTTGTCATTGCAACAACTCTGAACAATGTTTTATCGAGTCTGTAAATGAGGGTCCATGCCTCATAGCTGCAGATTTAAACTGATTAAATGAGTAGTTTGATATGATGGGCGTTAAGATACACAATTGACTAATATACATTTTTAACTGTATTGGCACTGAATGTCTCCCAATCATGTCTGATGTTTTTAGCCATGTGCTTTAGCTTTTCCTAACTATGCTGCTATTTGAGCACTTTTCCTTCCAGTTAACAGGATAGTGGTGTGCTAGTTTCAGAGCAAAAGCTTTTGTTTTGAGTTCAAATAAAGGCCACTTTCTGACTATAATCTAATAATATTTTTCAAAGCTGCTATGGAACTTGTGTGGTTTGTCATTTTAGAGAACTATACTCACTTGAGGGTGGACCACTTCCAAAAGTATTTTGGCAGTTCCTTACTTGGAAATTGTGCAATCATTTTAGAAAACAAATAAGAGTGAAGTGTAAAATGTAAGTTTGTCTTTTAAAGTGTAAAAACAAATAAAGCATTGCACTGATAAAACGATGTGATCTGGTATGAGTAGGTTGTCACTTGTTTCATACACTGCACTTCTGTCCACGTACAGAGCATTCAGAAAGTATTCAGACCCCTTCACTTTTTCCAAATGTTGTTATGTTACAGCCTTATTATAAAATGGATTAAATTACATATGTTTTCTCATCAATCTATACACAATACCCCATAATGACAAAGCGAAAACAGGTTTGTATACATTTTTCTACATGTGTTACCATTTTTTTAAAAAACATACCTTATTTACATAAGTATTCAGACCCTTTGCTATGAGAAGTTTTGAACCACCAAGCCTCTTCCTAGAGCTGGCCGCCCAGCAAAACTGAGCAATCGGGAAAATGGCCTTGGTCAGGAAGGTGACCAAGAACCCGATGGTGACTCTAACAGAGTGCCTGAGTTCCTCTGTTAAAAATGGGAGAACCTTCCTGAAGGACAACCATCCTTGCAGTACTCCACCAATTAGGCCTTTACGGTAGAGTGGCCACTACTCAGTTAAAGGCACATGACAGCCTGCTTTGAGATTGCCAAAAGGCACTTAAAAACTCTCAGCCCATGAGAAACAAGATTCTCTGGGTCTGATGAAACCAAGATTGAACTCTTTGGCCTGAACGCCAAGCGTCACAACTGGAAGAAACGTGGCACCAACCCTACGGTGGCAGCATCATGCTGTGGGGATGTTATTCAGCGGGAGGAACTAGGAGATTAGTCAGGATCGAGGGAAAGATGAACGGAGCAAAGTACAGAGAGATCCTTGATGAAAACCTGCTCCAGAGCATTTAGGACCTCAGACTGGGGAGAAGGTTCACCTTCCAACAGGACAATGACCCTAAGCACACAGCAAAGACAACCAGGATTGGCTTCGAGACAAGTCTCTGAATGTCCTTGAGTGGCCCAGGCAGAGCCTGGACTTAAACCCGTATGAACATCTCTGGAGACCTGAAAATAGCTGTTCAGCGACGCTCCCCATCCAACCTGACAGAGCTTGAGAGGATCTGCAGAGAAGAATGGGAGAAACTCCCCAAATACAGGTGTGCCAAGCTTGTATCGTCATACCCAAGAAGACTAGAGGCTGTAATCGCTGCCAAAGGTGCTTCAACAAAGTACTGAGTAAAGGGTCTGAATACTTACGTAAATGTGATAGTTTTTCTTCTTTTATATAATTTGAAAAATGTAAAAAAAAGTGTTTTTGCTTTGTCATTATGGGCTATTGTGTGTAGATTGATGAGGATAATATATATTTTTTAATCCATTTTAACATAAGACTGTAACGTGACAAAATGGGAAAAAGTCAATGGGTCTGAATACTTGCTGTATAAATGCCGCGTTCACGTGCTAGGAAACTCTGAAATGTTCGACTTGCTAACTGGTTGAAAGCGGCACATGTATAACTACCACCAGTTAGGAAGTCTGAAATGTAAAGTTTCCTAGTTCCGACTAGCACCTGAACGCAGCATTAAATAATGGTTTGTGAACTGTAAAAGCATTGAATCTGTATAAAAATGAAAATAAGACCTCTTTTCCCCCCGTTCACAAGTGCAATATGGATGTAAATGCTTAGAACACAACAGTGTGATTACTCAGAAAATAAAACGCCTTAACATCATTAAAAATATAATCACGACACAGTAATCATTGTCAGGTTCAAAGGTAATGGCAAGTCAGTTCAAACAGTGATATGCATATCCCACATCTCAGTCCGTGTCCTGAAGCAGAGAGGTGTCGGTCCGTGTCCTGAAGCAGAGAGGTGTCGGTCCGTGTCCTGAAGCAGAGAGGTGTCGGTCCGTGTCCTGAAGCAGAGAGGTGTCGGTCCGTGTCCTGAAGCAGAGAGGTGTCGGTCCGTGTCCTGAAGCAGAGAGGTGTCGGTCCGTGTCCTGAAGCAGAGAGGTGTCGGTTCGTGTCCTGAAGCAGAGAGGTGTCGGTCCGTGTCCTGAAGCAGAGAGGTGTCGGTCCGTGTCCTGAAGCAGAGAGGTGTCGGTCCGTGTCCTGAAGCAGAGAGGAGTCGGTCCGTGTCCTGAAGCAGAGAGAGCTCCAGTGGACAGGTTAGGAGGATGGAGCCATCTGAATCGCCTGCAGTAACTCCCTGGTCTGCTCCGTCTGTGCATGCACCCATTTTAGCTGCTTCTCCAGCACACTACCACTCATCAGCACTGAAAACTCTCCGTCTGAAGAATAACATGACATAGCAGAGCAGAGCATTACATAGTATAGCACAACAACAAGCCATTGACTATAACTGCATGTACCTGCCCTTATGTTAATGCACTTCAGTTTATGTTTCTCAGGATAACTGACTAGAAAGCAGTGTTATTGACATCAAGCACAGAAATGTGGTATTTTAGGCATAGACAGCATGACTGGTTAAAGTGTTGTTACAAAACCATGACCAACCTTTCTTCAGGTTGCATAGAGTAACAATACTCAGCTGTTGGAATCGCACTTCCTGGTTCTTGAGGTACATCAGGAGATATTCAGAGATGGCAGCGTATTGTGGCGTCAGTAGTTGGATGACATGTTCTGTATGATATATGAGCAACAAGAAAAAAATGCATGTACAGATGTAGGATCTTAATTTGACCTACAGCACCAGTCAAAAGTTTAGACACGCCTACTCATTCAAGGGGTTTTCTTTATTTTTACATTGTAGAATAATAGTGAAGACAAAGCTATGAAATAATAAATATGGAATCATGTAGTAACCCCCCCCCCAAAAAGTGTTAAATCAAAATATATTTTATATTTGAGATTCTTCAAAGTAGCCACCCTTTGCCTTGATGACAGCTGTGCACACTCGAAGCATTCTCTCAACCAGCTTCATGAGGTAGTCACCTGGAATGCATTTCAATTAAGAGGTGTACCTTGTTAAAAGTTCATTTGCGGAATTTCTTTACTTCTTAATGCGTCTGAGCCAAACAGTTGTGTTGTGACAAGGTAGGGGGTATACAGAAGATAGCTCTATTTGGTAAAAGACCAAGTCCATATTATGGCAAGAACAGCTCAAATAAGCAAAGAGAAATGACTGACCATCATTACTTTAAGACATGAAGGTCAGTCAATGCAGAAGTTTTCAAGAACTTCTAAAGATTCTTCAAGTGCTGTCGCAAAAACCATCAAGCGCTATGATGAAACTGGCTCTCATGAGGACCGCCACAGGAAAGAAAGACCCAGAGCTACCTCTGCTGCAGAGGATACGTTCAAATAAATGCTTCACAGAGTTCAAGTAACAGACATCAACTGTTCAGGGGAGACTGTGTGAATCAGGCTTTCACGGTCGAATTGCTGCAAAGAAACAACTACTAAAGGACACCAATAAGAAAAGACTTGCTTGGTCCAAGAAACATGAGCAATGGGCATTAGACCGGTGGAAATCTGTCCAAATTTGAGGTTTTTGGTTCCAACCGCCGTGTCTTTGTTAGATGCAGAGTAGGTGAACGGATGATCTCCACATGTGTGGTTCCCACCATGAAGCATGGAGAAGGACATGCGATGGTGCTTTGCTGGTAACACTTGTCAGTGATTTATTTAGAATTTAGCACACTTAACCAGCATGGCTACCACAGCATTCTTCAGCGATACGCCATCCCATCCACTTTGCACTTAGTGGGATTATCATTTGTTTTTCAACAGGACAATGACCCAACACACCTCCAGGCTGTGTAAGGGCTATTTGAACAAGAAGGAGAGTTATGGAGTGCTGTATCAGATGACCTGGTCTCCACAATAACCTGACCTCAACCCAGTTGGGATGAGTTGGACCGCAGAGTGAAGGAAAAGCAGCCAACAAGTGTTCAGCATATGTGGGAACTCCTTCAAGACTGTTGGAAAAGCATTCCAGGTGAAGCTGGTTGTGAGAAGCAAGACAGAGCGAGAGAGACACAGAGTGAGAGAGACAGAGCGAGAGAGACACAGAGCGAGAGAGCAAGAGAGAGAGTGTGCAAAGCTGTCATCAAGGCAAAGGGTGGCTACTTTGAAGAATTTCAAATATATTTTGATTTGTTTAACACTTTTTGGGTTACTACATGATTCCATATGTGTTATTTCATAGTTTTGAAGTCTTCACTATTATTCTACAATGTAGGACATAGTAAAAAAGAAAGAAAAACCCTTGAATGAGTAGGTGTGTCTAAACTTTTGTCTGGTACTGTATATTGTAAAAGCAAAATAATCCTGCAGCAACAGGATTTGAACGTGTAGTCCATAATGTTGCTTGATCGGTGGTTCGGCTTTTAGCTGGCCAAAAGTAGGCATCATGAAAAGTGCAATACTGTTAATATAACCGTGTGTGGGTTTTCAGTGAATTTATGTACATCACAAAGCTCATCTGTATGAGCACACATGGGACAATCTTGCTGATACAGACAGTATAGCATTTAAGAGAAAATATATTTATTATTGCAAGTATTACACTATCAATCATGGTGCTAGTCACAGATCAAATAAAGGGACTAGACAACAAACAGAATGAATACATGCATATTACCGTTCATCTTTAGTTTGCTGATGATGGAAGCAGACCGATAGGACAGCTCTAGATTGTCCATTTGTGCAGAGAACTTCACCAGACTTGAAACATGTTCAGGAGTCATTTTTGTGGCCAAATGAGACTGAAGTAGGTCTGAAAAGGAAAGAGAAAAGTTGTAATAGAGGTGAGGTGACATAAATTAAACTGGTTTATGAATTGCTTGTATTCTCACCCCAGCTTGTCAGGTGATGTAAACAGGAAGTGACACACAGAACGGTCTCCTCTGAGGTCACACCGGACACAAGGGCCTTGAGAAGTCCCGTTACACACTCACTGTCCATAACAGCCTGTAGACAACACAAGGCTTGATCATCCCATGTCCACATGAATGGAAATGCATTTAAAATGGCTTCCAATAATCACTGCATTCATATGACATCACCAGGTCTCTCTATATTCATCTTAAAGGACCATTCTTGGTTTGATAAAAGTTAACATGTGACTGAACATATAGATGGAAACCACATCTACATTCCAATGTCCATACTAGCAGACCAGTAAGAATGAAGCAATGTTATGGGCATGCGTTCTACGTAATATGGTAGTGTGGACATTGGAACAGCGCCTCATATTTTAGTGAGTGAATAGGTGAGCGACATGGCAGCCATTATTACTTGCTGTCCCTCGCTGGTGCTGCTGAGGTTGGTGATGGTAACAACACTGTGGTTGATGATGGAGCTGGATCTGTGACAGAGGAGCAGCTGCCCTATCACCTGTACCAGGCCCTCATTCACCAGGCCCTCCTAGAGGGAAACACAATGAATACGGATTGCTAACACCGGTACAAATAACATTGATTGTAATCACCACCATCATTATATAATAGATAGAATCCTGTCAGATATGTCAAACCTGAGATTAGAACCAACAACCCTCCAGATACTATGCCACCTCTCTAACCTTGAAGCTACAGCTGCACCCATCAACATCTAGTTTAAAAAATCTCACTCTATTGGGTTGGTGTGTGGCTAGCTCAGACAGTAGTGCTATAGCAGACTCAGTCAGAGGGGGAGTAGCGGAGCACAGCAGGGCCTTCAGAGGCAACACACAGTTCAGGTACATCAGCTGCTCCTGGGTCACAACTACAAAACAAAGCACAACACTGCATCCAATCCACAAGGATCTGTACAATTTGCGTTGAATATGTGCCTAAAACATTAACAGAGTGTGGTCTGTGGTTAAACGTTAGAATTACCATTCCCTGAAAGGATTTGGAGGCATCTGCAAGCTTGGGATGCATTCTAGAAATAAAATACAAACATTTGGCCTAAGGTTGAGTAAGAAAACATTTCATGACAGAATACATTTCAGTGTGAAACTGTAACATCTGTTGGACATACTAGTCGATATTCATAGACTTCCAGGCATTGCGTTAACTCCTGTTAGCATTGGCTGGCCAAACTACCTCTTACTTCCTTCATACTGGGCACAGAGACATAAAAATGGTATTCACGACTTCATCTGACTCTGTGTAAGTAGGTACGGGGCCTGAGTGCCAAACTACCTCTAACTTCCTTCATACTGGGCACAGAGACATAAAAATGGTATTCACGACTTCATCTGACTCTGTGTAAGTAGGTACGGGGTCTGAGTGCCAAAAGACCAACCATTACCTTCTGCACTGATGAGGACATGAGTGTCAGCAGAGACTTCAACAAAAAACGGTCTCCAATGCCCAACATTTTGGGATGATGGCCCGGGACAGTGGCTATATTGCTCAGGGCAGAGCAGCTGTAGAACTAAATACAGACAGAATATCAGTTCAGTTCAGAGCACAATAGAAGTTCAGGCTGAAGACCACTGGGACAAAATAAGCACACGCTTGGTCATCATGCTATACCCGTACTATTGTTTTAAACAAATAACCACTAAAAAACTGCAGCACATAGTTACTTTGATGTGGTTTTAAAAACAGCAATATTTGGCTTGAGGGCAGGAGACAGTGGATGTTTTACCTGGACCTCACAGTTGGAGGACTGCAACAGAAGTGCCAGTACAGGAATGGCTCCTTCTTGACATAACACCCCCATCGTCCTCTCTAGAAAGAAGAGCAGCAATGAAGGCTAATGTAGTGCCAGATTAATGGAAAGGTAATAGGAGGCAGATAAAATAATGGTCAGATATGGAGACGTACAGTATGTCTAGGAATTAGTTAAGTTGGGACCACATTAATAAATCCATTCCATCTATTCTTCATTGATCTCTATGGTTAAGTGACACGCGTCACTTGTTTTGAAATGTCAGCAAACAATTAGATCACAGCCAACGAATGTGTCATTTGAACTCCACCCACTGTGGTCATATCAATACAGCAACAACCCAGAATGTGGCAGCAACCTGAGATGTGTGCATAGTACAGGGTGTACAGTACATTATGTATTGGTGGACATAGTTCTGTGCAGACCTACCAGACTGTGTGAGGTTTAAAAGGGCCCAGACTGCATTCTGTTGGACTTGGGGATCGTAAGACTTGGCTAAAACCAGTAGTGGAATCACCCCTTCAGCTGACACAATAGCTTCCCGGTTTGAGTCTAAATAAATGTGAGGCAATAACAACAACAAAAAAATACAGATTAAATGTCATGTCTAGTTTGGACAACAGAGTCATGTTGAGTTAGAATAGAATGTTGGGTTAGAATAGAATGTTGAGTTAGAATAGAATGTTGAGTTAGAATAGAATGTTGAGTTAGAATAGAATGTTGAGTTAGAATAGAATGTTGAGTTAGAATAGAATGTTGAGTTAGAATAGAATGTTGAGTTAGAATAGAATGTTGGGTTAGAATAGAATGTTGAGTTAGAATAGAATGTTGAGTTAGAATAGAATGTTGAGTTAGAATAGAATGTTGAGTTAGAATAGAATGTTGAGTTAGAATAGAATGTTGAGTTAGAATAGAATGTTGAGTTAGAATAGAATGTTGGGTTAGAATAGAATGTTGAGTTAGAATAGAATGTTGAGTTAGAATAGAATGTTGGGTTAGAATAGAATGTTGAGTTAGAATAGAATGTTGAGTTAGAATAGAATGTTGAGTTAGAATAGAATGTTGAGTTAGAATAGAATGTTGAGTTAGAATAGAATGTTGGGTTAGAATAGAATGTTGAGTTAGAATAGAATGTTGAGTTAGAATAGAATGTTGAGTTAGAATAGAATGTTGAGTTAGAATAGAATGTTGAGTTAGAATAGAATGTTGGGTTAGAATAGAATGTTGAGTTAGAATAGAATGTTGAGTTAGAATAGAATGTTGAGTTAGAATAGAATGTTGAGTTAGAATAGAATGTTGAGTTAGAATAGAATGTTGGGTTAGAATAGAATGTTGAGTTAGAATAGAATGTTGAGTTAGAATAGAATGTTGAGTTAGAATAGAATGTTGGGTTAGAATAGAATGTTGAGTTAGAATAGAATGTTGAGTTAGAATAGAATGTTGGGTTAGAATAGAATGTTGAGTTAGAATAGAATGTTGAGTTAGAATAGAATGTTGAGTTAGAATAGAATGTTGAGTTAGAATAGAATGTTGAGTTAGAATAGAATGTTGAGTTAGAATGTTGAGTTAGAATAGAATGTTGAGTTAGAATAGAATGTTGAGTTAGAATAGAATGTTGAGCTAGAATAGAATGTTGAGTTAGAATAGAATGCTTAGTTAGAATAGAATGTTTAGTTAGAATAGAATGTTGGGTTAGAATAGAATGTTGGGTTAGAATAGAATGTTTAGTTAGAATAGAATGTTTAGTTAGAATAGAATGTTGGGTTAGAATAGAATGTTGGGTTAGAATACATGGAACACGACGTCCCACATGTGTCATGCCTTTCACCTTACATTAACCAGCAAGAATGAAGCCGTGTACATCTTTCAGCAGGGATATCATACATGTTGTGCTTAGCTTCTTATCTGAGAGTAAATCAGTTTGTGGGGAAAGCAAATGTAGAGAAACCTGATCCTATCGATTGTAAACAAGAAATTCATTGACAATAGCACCAGCACTTTGTTGCACTAATGTTGTAATGTGTATGTCGTCGTGTGTAGGTGTTGTTATGTCTCAGCCAGTGATATCTAGTCACTGGCTGGGGATCAATAAAGTGTGTATGTCGTTGTGTGTATTGGTGTTGTAATGTCTCAGCCAGTGACATCTAATTTTCCTCTGGGGATCAATATAGATCAAATCAAACGTAAACACTAGTCCACCAACCTGAGGAGGCCAGTGAGGCAATACATTGGCAGGAGTTACACTGGACAGTGGGGTCCCCAGACTGGAGCATCTCTAGCAGGGGCATCAGCATCCCTGTCTCAATCACCTGCTCCTTACTCACTAGAAGACAGTAGTACAGTGTTTAACCTTGAGACAGTGCATGTGTGTGTGTCTGTGTGTACATACCTTTGTTCTTCACTAGCAGATGAACCAGAGACAGAGTGGTGATCCTCTGAACCTCCATGTCATTAGAGAGGAGTAGGGCTGTGTATGGTTCCAGGAGAGTAACGGGTAGAGGATAATCCACTGCAACAAGACAGGAGGAGAGGAAATCATGTCACCAATCATGTTCCTGTATTTTCAACTACCTATAGAGAGGTATAGGCTGTACAGGATAGCTTTCTGCCTAGAGACCTATTGTCTGCCTCCACGTAACAGGGGGAATCCATTCTTATCTTCCTGCCCTCATGGAAAACATTTGGTCAGACATTTTCATAATACTGGTCACTTCTGTCACAAAGCATATCACTACAATAGAATAGATAAACTGATGGGAGACCTGTACTGCACAGCCACTACAAAACAGTATACTATTACAATGGGATAGAAATCTTTATCATAACAATCTGTCTCAAATATTAACATGACACAATATGCTGCTTAAAATGACTCTTAAACACAGTTCACTGACTGAGGTGTGTTCAACTGACCTGTAATAAATGAATGCTGACTGGTGGAGGCTGCTAAGGGGAGGACGGCTCATAATAATGTCTGGAACGGAGCAAATGGAATGGCATCAAACACATGGAAATCACGTGTCTGATATATTTTATACCATTCCACCTATTCTGCTCCAGCCATTACCACGAGCCGTCCTCCCTAATTAAAGTGCCACAAATCTCCTGTGATGCTGACCCATGATTTCCAGATGCTCCTATGTATTTAATGCCTGTCGACAATACTGGGTTGATCAGTGTAGTTAAAACTTTGATTCGACTGGTGCACGACTACACACGACTACACATCCATTTGTGCACGACTACACATCCATTTAGAATACCAATACCTGTGTCCAGGTGGTTCAGTAGTGTCCGAGCAGCCTGTCTCTCGTGCTGCTCTGAGATATAGGATGCAACAGTTGCTCTCTTCCTCCGCAGACAGCTGCATCTTGACAGGTTCTTTATACACTCCGTTATCTTCTGTACAAGTTCAGACGGCAATCTCTTTACATAAGCAACGAAGTCCGTTAGCAGTTGTGCACACTTTTCACATAGTCCGGTGGCCATCTCCAAAGCAAAGTGAAATCAACATTCATTCACTATAGTATAAAAAATATATATTGTTAATATACAATGTATACAGGCTATATGTTACTCATTCGTTGAATTCCAGTAGCAGTGCTCAGGTGGTAGTGTCTTCACAAGCCATGTATTTGCGTGTCTCTGCTGGAACAAAGAAAGATATGCACCTGCCTACCAGTGCCAAGGCATTACCTATAAAGTGAATGGAGAGTTTAAGACGCCACGTGACATTACTGTTCTCGCCCAGTGGACTGCACGTTCCTTTGTTTCATTCTGAGCATGTATATACAACGAAATATGATTCAACATTCCTTAAAACACCACATTATGAATACATAAAATATAAAATGCATATACGTTTTGCTATTAATTCATTGCTATTCAAAAGTAGAGTTATGCAGAGTATATTCAGAAATGGGTAAAAATGGCTGATGAAAACGTGTAATTTATGTTGAAATGTATGCATGTAAATGTTAAATTGTCTATTGTTTTTGTCTATACATGTTTTTGTTTATTGCACAACAAAACTAAAAACATATGTGCAATGTCTTGGATACATTTTCAAATATAATCTCCAGGGAAAAATGATATCTGAAAAAAAGTGACATTGTACACATTTTAAAAAAAAAGGGTGAAATCAAATCAAAGACCATAGATGAAACGTCATCCACAAGATTTTTTTCGCAACGGTGTCGGGGATCACAATCACTGTCATTTACTCACGTATGGTGGTCAATTGTATGTTTTACAGGTTGTCGATGTTAGTTTGCATGTCCATTCACTTAAATAAACAATATTGCAAGACACTGTTAAGCTTGGCATCATTGTGGTGACCCTTGTAGCTAGCCAGATTCATTTAGCTGATTAGCTAACGTTATCAGCTAGCTAACTTTAACTATACTGTAACGGTCAGCTAGCTACAGCTTCTTGCAAAGATGATAACTAGCTAGCTATCTATGTTTGTCTTTCATCAGTTGAGTAGGCCTACCCAATGTGGTCAAGATGGACTGGCTAGGCAGGTTGCAGGCTGGTCAAATACAAAGTTAGAAACCTTCCGTTGCTTGCAATCAGACCCATAACATGTTAGCTAATGTATTACAGTAACTACCACATGAATGTATCTGATTAATCCGCTGCCTTGCATTTTTCAGGAGGAAAAACTCACTTGGGCCACTTCCGAATGCCAGCCGGAGAGAGTGAAGCCTTGATGAGGTTTTTAAGATATACACTGACCTGGCTACATTCAGAGAAGAAGAGTCCCGCTCAGCCGGAGCAGGAGAGTTTTGTGGCAAGTTGGAACAGGTCAGATCAAGAAGGCTTGGGGGCTGAAATCACTTTAAGTTTGATAATGTTGTAGCCTACAATATTTGTTGTGCATGGTCCCTGTTAATTAACGTCCATGCACATAAATCCTGTTCTCACTTTTGCATCCCCACTCCTATCTTTCAGCTCCAGACTTTGAAACATAACCTTGACCTTGTGAAAGACACAGAGGACAATGAGACTATCCTCCAGAACACTTATGACCCTGACCAGGGCAACGCTTGTTTCACCAAGAACAAGCTCAGGGAGAGGGAGTTAGCAGAGAAGGTCAACAACAACAACGGGAACCAGGACCAGGAGAAGGAGCAGCCAACCAAAGGAAAGAGGAAGAGTGGAGGGAGCTGCCTCCAGCCTCAGTGCAGCAGGAGGACACTTATAACATTTAGATCGACCAGACTGACAATACTGCAGGAAATGCCAAAACAGCCAAATCCAAGGCCTCCTTGGAGTCAGAAGGTCCTGGGAATATACATAGGAGAAAGAATAACAAAGGGAAGAGGAGAGGAGGAGGTGTCTGGGGCCCAGAGTGGGCAAGGATGAGTTACTCCATGAGTACCGGTAGCAGATGGCACAGGAAGTGGAGAGGGCTACCGTGAAGAAGACTGTACACAAGAAGTCAACAACGGACAAGACCAACGCTGCTCCTCAGGAAGCAGTAACATTAAACAATGAAGGTGCAAAGAAGAAGAAGAACAAGCTGAGGTCGTAATTGGATTCTGCGAGGGAGACGAGGTGTGTAGAAGTCTTGCAGGATGAACTTTCAGAACTCCAGTGAGGTTTGCATGAACCTGTAAGGAAGCAGTAAGTCAGGTATTCTCAACCTTTTTGGGGACGGGGACAACTTTTGTGATAGAAAATTCATCAGGGACCTCCTCATAATCAGAACACAACTTGAGTGAGATAAAAAAATAGCATACAAGGAGTTGTACTATGACTTTGGCAGTGCATGGAACCAAGTCTCAGGCCCTGGGAAGGAAAATGTAGCGGTTTTCAAGCTAATTTCCTGTAATTCTACACATTTTGTCATGGGGCAGATAGATGTTTTTGTTGTTGCAGCTTTAACGCTAATAACATGCAATTCTACAACTTTTTCCGTGAGGCAGAGAGAAAACTGCAATTTTAAAGCTTAATTTACAATCCATTTATAATAATTGGTACTGTGGATACCAATATCCTTGTGAGCATCCCAGGCCCATGTAGCCCAGGGTTAATAACATATTAATTGTAAATTAATAATAATAATAATACATTTTATTGTATCACACACCATAAACTTATTCCACAGATCCCTTTGGCCAAAATGTGTTGAATCTGTTGTTATTAGTAATATTCATAAAAATGATATATGTAAGAAATAAAAATGTACCACTTTGAGATCTCCTGCTGTAAAAGACCTAGCATAGTCCCAGATATGTTTGTGCTATCTTAGCAAAACCTTATGATCAACCCTTATGGTCATATTTTTGGCACGACAATGTCCATACGAGTTGACTATACAGCACAAACAGATCTGGGACCAGGCTATAGGCCTAAATGACTGGCTATTGCATTGTTGGGTTTTTAGTTAGCAAGAAAGGCATTTGTGCATGTGACATTAAAACTTGAAAGTTAAAACTAATACCATGGAAAATAAAGATGATAATCTATTCTGTTTCACTCTACAGTATGGTAGAAGATCTGCAGAATATTGCCAGTCCGAGGACATCACTGAGAGGATGAGATCCAAGGAGAAGAGTCAAGAGAGCCACGCCGAGGAGGATGGAGTAGAATCTTTAAAATCCAAAGGCAAAAAAAACAAGAGAATAAAACAAGGTGGGTGAAAAGAGAAAACATTCACCGGGTCATAAAACCTGCATTATGAACCGTTAGGAATAATGTGGCTACGCTGTAAACATTCACCGGGTCATACAACCTGCATTATCTGTTTCTACACCACCGTTCCCTGCAGGTTGTGGGTACTAACTGAGTGCGGCGTATCGACAGTAAACTGCATCCACAGCTGTTCTGTCCTCCTCCCCGGAGCAAGAGACGAGACAAGACCATGGAGGTGGTAGACTGCTGGAGGAGATACAGATACACAGATACACATCCACCCTTTACATCACTGCAAAAGGCCTTAAACTACCCGATCATGTACATATCTGCTTTAACAAAACTACCATTACTATGTAGTAGTAGTAGTAGTAGTAGTAGTAGTAGTAGTAGAAGAAGAAGAAATCCAATCTTTATCAATCGGCAGGTCCTTTTCTGTATGCCAAGGAGTGAGCTGTGGTTTGGTCCGAGCTGCAGAGTGAGATCACCAGGAGAAACGACCCCCAACCTGTGCTCCTTCGCTGGAGGGGAATCTCTGTTGTAAGCATCATGTTCTATCATCATGTTCTATCATCATGTTCTATCATCATGTTCTATCATCATGTTCTACCATCATGTTCTACCATCATGTTCTATCATCATGTTCTACCATCATGTTCTACCATCATGTTCTATCATCATGTTCTACCATCATGTTCTATCATCATGTTCTATCATCATGTTCTACCATCATGTTCTATCATCATGTTCTACCATCATGTTCTATCATCATGTTCTATCATCATGTTCTACCATCATGTTCTATCATCATGTTCTATCATCATGTTCTACCATCATGTTCTATCATCATGTTCTATCTCTGTTCTTTGTTTTAGTATCTAACAGTATCCAACTGCTTCCCAGCTCAAGTGTTGTCCAATAGTTCTCCTCAAGTCGTGATGATACGTTGAGAAACACAACTTTGAGACAACATTGACACAATTTTCTGTGGTGGTTGTGTGTTTCCAGAAAATGCCATTAAATTGTCTTCAGTTGTGTTATTTGATGAAGTTGTATATGTGTTGTAGGTGTGCCGGATCCCCAATAAGCCCATGCTGTCGTTCCGTGGTGGTCAGATGGGTTGTTTTACCGTGCGCTTCTCCCACAACGGCAGGAGGCCGGCTGCTGCATGTGCTGACAGAGAAGCTTTCCCCATCATAGGTAAAACTTGAACCACTCATCAGATCTCTCTCTAACCCTCACCCTACTCTACTGCCTTCTGTATTTAGATAGACGTGCCAATCTACTTTACTTCTTGTTATTCTTGTGATCTAAAGCCGAATTGACCACCTGCAAAAACCTGCCCTCCTTAGTTACTGCTGCGATATCCGTCAAGTGTTTTGCTGCAAAGTGCATTTTCCCATTGAAGGGCTGATGATGAGATTTCTGTGTATTAGCGGTATTATTGAAGTAGCATCTAATAGTTTTTTTTTTTTTTTCTCAGTTTATGAGATTCCTTCAGAAAAGGTGTTGGCTGCCTTCAACGGCTACCAGATCTCTGCTGGTCCAGAGACGACCGGAGTCTGCTGTCTACCTCCTGACGGCACCTTAAAAACACCCTGCCTGGGAAAGAGAGGTGTGGAACCTTGATTACGCTGATGCATAGGATATTTACATTTTAGGGTATTTGTGTATGTGTTGTCACTATATAATGGCTTGATGTCATATCCACATACCTCCTCTAGGGGGTGTTTGTGCACTGCAAATAAAATAAAAGGTTTTTGTCGCCTGCTTCGTAGACACCAGGTGTAGATTAGCAGTGAAATGCTAATGAATCCTTTTCCAACAACACAAAGATGTAAAATAAAAGTTTTTTGTCACCTGCTTCGTAGACAACAGGTGTAGATTAGCAGTGAAATGCTAATGAATCCTTTTCCAACAACACAAAGATGTAAAATAAAAAGGACAAGGAATAAATATACAGTGAATAATGAATCAAAATAAAGCCCAAATAGGGCTATCTTCTGTATACCATCCCTACCTTGTCGCAACACAACTGATTGGCTCAAACGCATTAAGACATTCCACAAATGAGCTTTTAACAAGGCACACCTGTTCATTGAAATGCATTCCAGGTGACTACCTCACGAAGCTGGTTGAGAGAATGCCAAGAGTGTGTAAAGCTGTCATCAAGGCAAAGAGTGGGAACTTTGAAGAATATAAAATATATTTTGATTTGTTTAACACTTTTTTGCTTACTACATGATTCCAACACTTACCGTTCAAATTTTTGAGATCACTTTGAAATGTTTTTGAAAGAAAAGCACATTTTTTTCCATTGAAAATAGCATCAAATTGATCAGAAATACAGACATTGTTAATGTTGTAAATTACTATTGTAGCTGGAAACAAATGATCTTTTTTTTGTTTTTTTGTTTTAATTTTACCCCCTTTTCTGCACAATTTTATGGTATCCAATTGTTAGTAGCTACTATCTTGTCTCATCGCTACAACTTCCGTACGGGCTCGGGAGAGATTAAGGTCGAAAGCGTCCTCCAAAACACAACCCAACCAAGCCGCAACCCAGAAGCCAATGTATCGGAGGAAACACCATGCACCTGGCGACCTTGTTAGCGCGCACTGAACCCGGCCCGCCACAGGAGTCGCTATTGCCCGATGAGACAAGGATATCCCTACCGGCCAAACCCTCCCTAACCCGGACGATGCAATTGTGCATCGCCCCACGGACCTCCCGGTCGTGGGGCGACAGGGCCTGGGCACGAACCCAGAGTCTCTAGTGGCACAGCTAACACTGCGATGCAGTGCCCTAGACCACTGCGCCACCCGGGGAAACGGATGATTTCTTAATTAAATATCTACATAGGTAAACACGTACAGAGGCCCATTATCAGCAACCATCACTCCTGTGTTCCAGTGGCACGTTGTGTTAGCTAATCCAAGTTTATTGATCATTAGGCTAATTGATCATTAGAAAACCCTTTTGAAATTATGTTAGCACAGCTGAAAACTGTTGTTCTGACAATAGAAGCAATAAAACTGGCCTTCTTTAGACTAGTTGAGTATCTGGAGCGTCAGCATTTGTGGGTTCGATGACAGGCTCAAAATGGCCAGAAACAAAGCACTTTCTTCAGAAACTCCTCAGTCTATTCTTGTTCTGAGAAATGAAGGCTATTCCATGCGAGAATTTGCCAAGAAACTGAAGATCTCGTATAGCGCTGTGTACTACTCCCTTCACAGTACAGCGCATACTGGCTCTAACCAGAATAGAAAGAGAAGTGGGAGGCCACGGTGCACAACTGAGCAAGAGGCCGTGTACATTAGGGATTTTGGAATGAGATGTTCGACGAGCAGGTGTCCACATACTCTTGGTCATATAGTGTATGTTGACACCACACTTCATGCATTTACACCAAACAGAATTTGTTCAGTGGTGCATTTTGATGTTTTATGAAATATATTACAAGGAAATGGACAATAAATTATTCTTATTTTTATTCTCCCAGATGGACCTGAACTCGATCCTGCCTTCTCCGTCCCTCCTGCCACCACATTCCAAACTGCAGCTGGTTGGTTCCCTTGGAGCTCAGTTCATCCCCCAGTCAACCTCCCAGAACCGTGAGTGGCTCCAGACAGGCCCTTTCTCTAAAAAGATCTGTCCACTCCTCACCTCCATTGCACTGATTCTTGATCTGAATGTACTGAACAGGTGGAAGCCAGCCGAAAGAGGAGCTTCCACAATATTGTTTTCAACTGTCAAGTGTTTCCATGTCAATGCAGATGAAGCGGAAGAGACAGATTATACTGCTACAGGTCTATTGAATCTAAGCAGCTCTGTGAACTACTGTGTCGTCAATAATTTGTAACAATTGGGGTCAGTTTAACCAAATGAGCTTAAGACCCATTCTTGCAGAATGAGAGCTTTGGCCAGACATTCCAACAAGGGGAAGAATGAACAAAACGGAACATTTCCAGACTCACTAGACCTGTTAAGGACCTTACAGAGCAGCATGTTCACTGTACATAAAGACCAAGATGGGCCTCTCCTTGTCTTCACCTGTGTCTGTAGCCGTAGGTGTTCACACCTCTACGATTTATGTATGCTTTGAGTTTTATCTTAGATTAAATATACTAGTATGGCATGACTTTTTTCACTTTTTCTTCTCTTGTTTGCAGCTAGTTTCACCGCAGTGGGCGAGCGTCTAGGAAGAGCTTCATCTCGCAGGCTACAGAACGTAAGGCATTATTATAATGCTGTATTTGGCAGCCATTCATGCTTTTCTCTTTGATTCCTTTCATGTGTATTTTATTGGGTAACTTCATTGTAGTCTTGTGGACTGAATATGTATTCATCTATTTGAAAGAGACAGTAATGCATTAAGTTTATTATGTAATTGAAGTCTATAAAACGCTCCCTTTCTTCCTTCAGAAGTTATCTGATCATCTGTCTACAGCCAATAGAGTAGAAGCAGATTCTTTGGTACCAGTTCATCAAACGGTAAATTTATGTTTTCATTACAAGAACATACTGTGCCCAAAAATGAAATATGACAAATTTACCACCGTGGTCAATAATTCTTAAATCCTTTTAAATTGTTCTCTCTCTGTCAGGTTTTCTCTTTGTATGACTACAGTGCCCACCCGTCAGATGAGTTAACTGTACCGTGTGGTGACTCCATCCGTGTGCTCTACAAAGGCAACAGGTGGTTTGGACATCATGGATACCTCCCAGCTACCTATGTTGTGGAAGAGCGTAAGTAGAGTGATATATCTGTTCTACATTAAAAAAGTATGTGCACTCAGCAGACACTTTTTTATCTCACAATCCCAGGGGATTACAACGAGGAGCTGTCTCGTGCCCTAGAGGCCCAGTCTGCCCTGTCTGAATGGACTGACCTATCAGTCCCTCTGTCTGAACGGACTGACCAATCAGATGAGAGGTTGACGCCTACCAAGGTAAGGAGACAGTGGGTTCTGTTTCAGCGATCGTTGTGTGATGTAGCTGGTCTCCTGGTTGTGATGTAGCAAGGTGATTATTTTTTACCCAGACATCCCCTCCCCCAATACAGTCCTCACTTCTGTGTGTTGTCTCGTTCCTCTCCATCAGGTAACAAAGGTTACATGAATTACTGGACTAATCATTTCCTTGTCCCCTCTCTTCTTATTTCCTGTCCCTGCACTCACAGGTGTCTGCTTCCGTTGTCTCTGGAGAACTCAAGTTAATTTCTGAGCTGGACACAGACCCTGAGCAGCCTGCTGCCACCAAGTAAGTCCTCTTCCTCACAGCCACAGCCCTCTTCCTCACAGCCCTCTCCCTCACAGCCACAGTCCTCTTCCTCACAGCAACAGTCCTCTTCCTCACAGCAACAGTCCTCATAGTTCACAGCAGTCCTACTGATATCCTGTTGTTTAAGTGTATTGTGCACACATCTTCTAACCACATAGTGAGAAAATGGGAGGAAAATGTACTTACTAGATACGTTATAGCTTAGTATGTTACAGTAGATACATAACTTGTTAGTCTAGATAATTAAGATTAAACACATAGCGTAAATGGTTTTAGTAATTGTTCAATCACTTTCAACATTTTTGGCTGTTTTCTGTGTATCTAAAAGAGTGAAGGAGAAAACAAAGAAGTTAGTGAAGAAGTTCAAAGCTCCGTCATCCCCACCACCAGCCACATCCTCTGACCCTGATGTCCCAGAATCATCATCTACCAAGAGAAAAACCAAGGCTGCAGACAGCAAACCACTGACCCCCAGTCCCAGGAGAGGACAGTCCAATAGTGCCTTCGAGCCTGATACCTAGACCCATGGATCTATGGTTAAGAGTACACTAAGAGTAAAGAGTTTAACGCTAAATTCCTCGTTGAACAGAAGATAACAAGTATGTTTATAAGGAAACTATCCTGTAAAAGCTTAAACGTATTGCTTTTTTCACTAATATGTTTTAAATGTCTGTATACAGTGCCCTCGGAAAAGTATTCAGACCCGTTGACTTTTTGCCCATTTTGTTACTTTACAGCCTTATTCTAAAATGTATTAAATCGTTTATTTCCCCTCGTGAATCTACACGCGATACCCCATAATGACAAAGCAAAAACAGGTTTTTAAAAATGATCAACTGAAATATAACATTTACATAAGTATTTTACTCAGTACTTTGTTGAAGCACCTTTGGCAGTGATTACATCCTCCAGTCTTCTTGGGTGTGATGCTACAAGCTTGCCACACACCTGTATTTGTGGAATGTCCTTGAGTGGCCCAGCCAGAGCTTGGACTTGAACCAGATCGAACAACTCGGGAGAGACCTGAAAACAGCTATGCAGCGATGCTCCCCATCCAACCCGACAGAGCTTGACAGGATCTGCAGAGAATGGGAGAAATTCCCCAAATACATGTGTTGTTCCAAGCTTGTAGCATCAAACACAAGAAGACTCTGGGGTGTAATCGTTGTCAAAGGTTCTTCAACAAAGTACCGAGTAAAGGGTCTGAATACTTATGTAAATGTTATTTCAGTTTTGTATTTTTAATACATTTGCAAAAATGTATACAATTCTGTTTCATTATGGGGTATTGATGAGGGGAAAAACAACAACAATTGAATCAATTTTAGAGTAAAGCTGTAACATAAAATGTGGAAGGGGTCCGAATGCACTGTAGATGGCATTATTTCATCCATGTACTCTATAGTCTGTCCACAATTCTAATTCAAAAGGTACACCATATTTAAATGGAAGGCTTAAGATAAATGTACTGAAAACCCTTTTGAATGTAAATTCCACCAAAAATCTGTTGGCCAGCAAGTGGGAAGTTTTTCAGCAGTTGAATTACATTTATTCAGCACACTCAAGGGAACCACTCCTGCAAAGCCTTTTACCATCTTCATGAAGTAAGCCTGAATATCAACTACTGAGAAGTGGATTTGAAGGGCGTAATATCGGAAATCGGGCCCTTTATGAATGATTACATTTGTGCATTACAAATAAAAAAAATATTGAATTCAAAATTATAGAATACAAAATTATCAAATACAATTTGTTGGCACTGAAATCACTCCATACATGGAGTTCTGACCTCACTGTTTAGACATCATCCATGTCGCAGAGATTGGCGAATGAGAGGCATTTACATAGTACTGCATTTCAATATCGGTACATATTTACATACCAGATACTGTGTGTATATACACCCTTTGAGTTGTCAAGTAAAAAATTATTTTGTGAAACATTCTCTTCCAAAAGCAATGATATTTGGAAATAGTTGGCATGTAACTACAACTGAGAAGTAACTCAGACTGTAAAAGGACTAGGCTTACATTAGTTACATATATTCAAATATTAGTGTCCTTGAATGAACTGCATTTTATATCACTTAATAAATGGACATAAAATACTTGCTTGATTGGTCCATTTGAAAATATATATTATTTTATTTTATTGCCGTCACTAATATGGTCATTGGTCAATCTACATAGCCATAAAGGAGGTTAACTATTCAGACATAACCCATGTCAGGTGCTGTGAAGATTGGAGAATGAGGGGCATTTACATAGTACTGGATTTCAATGGGTGCATATTTAACATGGCCAACTGATATGTATAAATGCCATTTGATTATCGTCAAGTAAACATTATTTTGTGAAACATTCCTGTTCCGAAGTACATGGTGTGTTAAAATGGCTTTTAACAAACTAATTAAAATAGTTCCAAAGCTTTACCACGGCTTGTTGAGGTCCTTGACAGTTCAAGTAATTATATACACAGGTCTTATATGGTATTGGCATAATGCAAACTGAACTGCTTCTGTTATGATTGCTAATGCTATGACAACAAATTATAACTTGTGTAGGTAGCATCATCCTCTTAGTTGTATATTTTAATACAAGTTACATTCCACGTTTAGCACCGATGTACATATACAGGTGTAGTATCTTAATTTGACCAGTTTCTCATAGCAGAAAATATAAATTGTTCCTGGTAGATGATCGTTGTTCAGGTCAGAAGATGGGTAGCTTCATCGGAAGGTCTTTTCGTCTGGATTTGAGAAGACCTTCAGATCCCAACAAAAAAAAAAGCAAATTCAGGCACAAATATCAATTTCTCCAAACCTGTTACTCTTTTCAAATGGCTCTCTCAACATAAAATGTTTTACTTGTTTATGTAAAAAAACTAAATCTATTATGGAATCATTACCTTTCTTGTCGTGTTCTTTGACAGAGAAAATATACACCAAGAAAAAAAGCCTGAGAAGAAGAGGAAACAGTCATATTCAGACAGCACATTGAAAAATAAAATAAATTATTTTTTATCCATGTGACCGCAATCTTACTGACTAGCAGAAATAATGTGTTGACGTCCACGTGAGCAATTTAGCAAAGACATTTGAGTTCGCCATTTCTAGGGGTCAGGAGACCGCAGTCAGGAGTGTCGAGGCAGGACTGACAGTATTGAAGTGTGCCCAATGGGATTCATAAATGTCCAATCTGCCCTTCTGAACTGCCTCACCTATTCATCTGAAGCTGTGGGAGACCATAGTCCAAGAACTGCCAGAACCAAATGTCTGCTTTATCTGTTTTTTAAAGTGTCAGATTCTTGTTGTAATGAAAAGCACTATATAAAATACATGTATTATTATAATACATACGGCTAGAAAGGCCAGGCCTCCTTGAACAGAAGCAGCCCACTCAAAGCTCAGCTGTTGTGTGATGAAGCCACCAAGCGTTGGACCACAAAACATCCTGAACAAATAAAACACACCTTTGTTAAGAATTCATATCTCCGAACTGCAACTCTCAACTTGTGCCTCAGAGACTTAATATAACAAAGACTGCAAGTACACACCCAAAGGACCACACTGCTCCAAACAATCCAGACACCAGTCCCAGAGTGCTCAGCCCCTCCTCAAATCCATTTTCACTGCCATTGGAAAATTAGCAATATTATTTTGGATTCTGTACCTCGTGCATGATGATGATGATGATATGTTTTTCTAAGAGAAAATGGACATTGTAAATAGAGTATATTTGTATATGTATGCAAGTGCCATGTGTATGTAAATGGTCAACTCACTATGCACAGTTGAGTATTTCAGGGAAGGTAGGGATGGCAGTCATGCTAAGAGAGAATCCTATGATACCCAGCATGAAAACCACCAGCCACAGCTGACTAGAGACAAAAAAAAAAAGTGTCATTCTTGTATCATATTGGCTTCTTGTTAGTAGTAATAGTAGTAAACACGTAGTACATTTCACACTGATAATAACAGATGCTGACCTCTTTATCTGCAGAATGGGGACAGGACCTAAGAACCAGAAGCCAGTTGCTGTAAACAAGCCTCCTAGCACCATGAACCACGGCCTTGTGGACTGCAAACACAACCAGAAGGTAAAATCACAGTATTGTATATGTATAATAGAGAAGTTGTGACTACAATACACCACTGGTATTGGTTGGTGTTGAATATAGTATATTATACAACGGGTGGGTCTAATCCTGAATGCTGATTGGTTAAAACCACATTCCAGCCAGTGTCTATTCCAGAAGTTACCACCGGCTAAATCTATTATGTTAAAATGCCTATTTACTCTGTTCCATCTGACTGTGTAATCCACTGTCTCATCAGCCCAGCCAGGCAATTTATAAACTTGATCTCAACTATAAAAAGCATCTAGACATTATCTCACATTTCTTTTAGACTAACTTTTAGTTTAACAGGAGATTTGTATAAACCTTGCGGTCTAGTTCTCCAACATTGTTTCAATATTCAAATTTGATCTCCAGCTGTACCATAGTAATGAACGTGTCGGGACGAGACAGACAGGCAGGCAGGGTTTCTCAGCCAGTCTAAATGAATCAGCTGGCCTAATATTTTTGGATATAAATAAAGAAATGTCAATTGAAAAAAAGGTCAAACCAAACGAAGTGCAGCTAGTTTGCAGTCTTTCTAGCTTCAGTTTGAAGTGTTTGTGTTAGCTGTGTTGTTGGATAGCTCCTCTGAACAACAGCGTCCTAATGAGAGAGCACATTTTCTATGCCAGGCGAAATCGCACCTCATTAGGTCATTATTATGGATGTATCCAAATAAATGTCACTAGAAAACCGCTTAAATGCAAATGCAGCTACATTGCTGTTATTCTGACTGCAGTGTTTGACGTGACTAAGTTAGCCCTAGTTGGCTAGCTAGCATGCAAGGGATAAGAACGTTGCCAGCCAGTATGGCAATAAAACATTTAGAATGAACGTTCTGTCCATAGATACAGAACAAAAAGACTGAACGACAGGGTCGGGTCTCTGGCAACCGAACCGATAGAACGAATGACCAGCCAGCTTGGGTAGCAACCCTAGATTTGTGTCGGGACTATATCTTGTGGAAGGATGAAATAGTGTGAATAAATTCATCAAAATAACATTTAATTAAAATATGTCAATCATTATTTGAATATGCTGGTAACCAGTTGAATAAAAGTGATAATGCCAAGTCGGTGTTGAGGATTTGTTGGCACGGTTTCCCGGTACTGGACTTCTCAGGCCAAACAACACCTGTGCCAATATATCCTCCAAACACCGGCTTCTCGGGCCAAACAACACCTGTGCCAATATATCCTCCAAACACTGGTATTGGGGTTTATAGTATAGTAGTGTATATTGTTGTGTAGTATTGTATTGTAGTATTGTAGAGCGTTTCATATTATAGTATTGTATAGTGCATAGTATGTTGTATAGTGTGTTGTGTAGTGGTGTATAGTATAGCACAGTCTTGCTATACTGTAGTGTTTTATAGTGTTGCGTAGTGTAGCATAGTATTGTATATTACCATTGATTATTATTATTTGACCCTACTGGTCATCTATGAACATTTTAACATCTTGGCCATGTTCTGTTATAATCTCCACCCGGCACAGCCAGAAGAGGACTGGCCACCCCTCATAGCCTGGTTTTTCCTAGCCACTGTGCTTCTACACCTGCATTGCTTGCTGTTTGGGGTTTTAGGCTGGGTTTCTGTATAGCACTTTGAGATATCAGCTGATATAAGAAGGGCTATATAAATACATTTGATTTGTATAGTATAATGTTGTATAGTGTAAATCAAATCAAATTTTATTTGTCACTTGTGCTGAAAACAGGAATGCTTACTTACAAGCCCTTAACCAACAATGTAGTGTATTTTTAGTATATTATAGTGGTGTAGTGTTGGGTTAACTGTACTCACAGGAAACCTGTCACTGACGATACCAAGCAGAGGTGAGGCTAGACAGTAAGGCAACGACAGACCAAGCAAGAGAAGACCCACATAGCCTGGAGACAGGTTAAACTACATGGAGAATCAAAAACAGAAACATTAAGTTACCGAGGTCCATCCTACTGGACATAATCGTATTTTGAAACGTGACAAATACATTCTCAAATATGAGGTTTTCAAGTATACCAGGGTTGGGGTAAATTCTATTTCAGTTCAGTCAATTTAGGAAGTAAACAAATGGAATTCACCTCAACCCTTGCGCATGCTTTGCTTTACCGTATCAATGGCATATATGGACAAGGTCGCATCTAGAAAGCCGAGTCCAGAACTCAGGGTGAATATGGCAAAGCATATGAGGACTATCTTCAGACGCGTGAACAGCCTGAAGAAAGAGTCCTTGCTAGGATCAGCATCTGAACAGAGAAACAAGCAGAATAATATAATAACAAGAAATATCATCACAGGAATCATTTCATAATAACAAAGAGAAAACATTTGGTCTCAACACATATCTTTTAGACTCAGATATCTTAAACATTTAGGTAAAACTTCACACAAGACTTTTCTTTAAAAGTGGGGGACATAGGTATTTAGAAATACATTATAGACAGCTAACTATTAGTTAAAAGTTCATAAACCATAAATAAACCGTTACCAAAGCTTGGTAAGATGTACATGTTGAAGGGGACCATGAGAAATAGGAAGCATCCCAGAGCCATGAAAGGAAATTCGTATCCAAACGACTGATACAGCCATCCACCTATTGGTGGTCCCAGTATAAGACCCAGCCCTGTAAAGATCTCCAGACTACCCTAAGAAGACAAACACAACATTCAACTAAGTAAATGTGCACATTCAGTTTTACCTCGTACCCACAGGCTTATATTTACAAAGTAGAAGGACCTGCCTTAAAATGTTGTTTGTTTGGGTTACAGTTCCAAATACAATAGAATCATCATCATATTATTATTATGACCAAATAGAGGAACTAATTACAACGCTAAGGATGCTTTCAGACAGACGAATGGTGCCAAACTCTTGGGATACAAAACATTTTAACCTCAACCATAATGCCTTCGTGTTTGAACATGATGTTTAATTCCACCCTATACAGTGCATTGCGAAAGTATTCGGCCCCCTTGAACTTTGCGACCTTTTGCCACATTTCAGGCTTCAAACAAAGATATAAAACTGTATTTTTTTGTGAAGAATCAACAACAAGTGGGACACAATCATGAAGTGGAACGACATTTATTGGATATTTCAAACTTTTTTAACAAATCAAAAACTGAAAAATTGGGCGTGCAAAATTATTCAGCCCCCTTAAGTTAACACTTTGTAGCGCCACCTTTTGCTGCGATTACAGCTGTAAGTCGCTTGGGGTATGTCTCTATCAGTTTTGCACATCGAGAGTCCCATTCCTCCTTGCAAAACAGCTCGAGCTCAGTGAGGTTGGATGGAGAGCATTTGTGAACAGCAGTTTTCAGTTCTTTCCACAGATTCTCGATTGGATTCAGGTCTGGACTTTGACTTGGCCATTCTAACACCTGGATATGTTTATTTTTGAACCATTCCATTGTAGATTTTGCTTTATGTTTTGGATCATTGTCTTGTTGGAAGACAAATCTCCGTCCCAGTCTCAGGTCTTTTGCAGACTACATCAGGTTTTCTTCCAGAATGGTCCTGTATTTGGCTCCATCCATCTTCCCATCAATTTTAACCATCTTCCCTGTCCCTGCTGAAGAAAAGCAGGCCCAAACCATGATGCTGCCACCACCATGTTTGACAGTGGGGATGGTGTGTTCAGGGTGATGAGCTGTGTTGCTTTTCCGCTAAACATAACGTTTTGCATTGTTGCCAAAAAGTTCAATTTTGGTTTCATCATTTCCTTCTTCCACATGTTTGGTGTGTCTCCCAGGTGGCTTGTGGCAAACTTTAAACAACACTTTTTATGGATATCTTTAAGAAATGGCTTTCTTCTTGCCACTCTTCCATAAAGGCCAGATTTGTGCAATATACGACTGATTGTTGTCCTATGGACAGAGTCTCCCACCTCAGCTGTAGATCTCTGCAGTTCATCCAGAGTGATCATGGGCCTCTTGGCTGCATCTCTGATCAGTCTTCTCCTTGTATGAGCTGAAAGTTTAGAGGGACGGCCAGGTCTTGGTAGATTTGCAGTGGTCTGATACTCCTTCCATTTCAATATTATCGCTTGCACAGTGCTCCTTGGGATGTTTAAAGCCTGGGAAATCTTTTTGTATCCAAATCCGGCTTTAAACTTCTTCACAACAGTATCTCGGACCTGCCTGGTGTGTTCCTTGTTCTTCATGATGCTCTCTGCGCTTTTAACGGACCTCTGAGACTATCACAGTGCAGGTGCATTTATACGGAGACTTGATTACACACAGGTGGATTGTATTTATCATCATTAGTCATTTAGGTCAACATTGGATCATTCAGAGATCCTCACTGAACTTCTGGAGAGAGTTTGCTGCACTGAAAGTAAAGGGGCTGAATAATTTTGCACGCCCAATTTTTCAGTTTTTGATTTGTTAAAAAAGTTTGAAATATCCAATAAATGTCGTTCCATTTCATGATTGTGTCCCACTTGTTGTTGATTCTTCACAAAAAAATACAGTTTTATATCTTTATGTTTGAAGCCTGAAATGTGGCAAAAGGTCGCAAAGTTCAAGGGGGCCGAATACTTTCGCAAGGCACTGTAACATACAGACTCTTAAACAAGGGTTGGCTGACTAAACTCACCAGAACAGTTGCTATATTGTTTGGGAAAACTTTTGTTGAAACTGCGAAAGAAGAGGTCATTGCAGCACTGAAACCCACAGCGTCAACAGACCTTATGATAAAGCACAGGATAATAAAAGTAGCTCCGTCAGGAACTTTGTCGAGTAAACTGTAAAACAAGAACAGGAAAATAATTAGATGAAAATATGTATTTGTCCATGTTGAGTAAAAATTGTAGGAGGGCACTTAATAAAAAAATAAAAAAAAGTTCTCATGAGCACTTTGCCTGGAATCTGTTGATGGATAACTAACGTATTTGTTTAAGTAGTCATCTGCCATTAAATCACAATGGACAGTATGAGATACTTGCAGAACACTATCAAATCTCACTCACCCAAAGAGAATGGTGCACACTGATGACACAAATAAGCCTGAAATTAGCATGAACTTTGCCCCGATCTGAACAATCTGAAAGGAGAGATAAGCACGTGTTGTGTGGGTGAAAAGTCATATTGCAAAGCAGAGTAGTCTGATGACTAAACGTAGTATGCCTCCCAAATGCCACCCTGTTCCCTATGAAGTGCATTACTTTTGACCAGAGCCCTTACGGTAGCTAATCAGAAGTACACAGGGAACAGGGTGAAAGTATTCACACCCCTTGCCTTATTCCACATTTTGTGTTACAGACAGAATTTAAAATGGATTAAAATTGAGAATGTGTCTCTCTGGCCTAAACACAATACCCCATAACGTCAAAGTGGAAATTGACAAATTATTTTAAAATGAAAAGCTGAAATGTCTTGAGTCAATAAGTATTCAACCCCTTTGTTATGGCAAACCTAAATAAGTTCAGCAGAAAGAAATGTGTGCAATAAGTGTTTAACATGAAGTGCCGCAGTCGAGCAGGGAATACAAACACAGATTCAACCACAAAGACCAGGCAGGTTTTCTAATGCCTTGCAAAGATGGGCACCTGTTGGTATTTGAGCATGGTGAAGTTGTTTGTTTGTATATTACCCCCTTTTTTCATCATATCCAATTGCGATTTTGTCTCATCGCTGCAACTCGCCAACGGGCTCGGTAGAGGTGAAGGTTGAGTCATGAGTCTTCTGAAACATGACCCGCCAAACAGCGTTTCTTAACACCCGCCCGTTTAACCTGGAACCCAGCCGTACCAATGTGAGCTTGATGAGCCAAGTAAAACCCCCCGGCTAAACCCTCCCCTAACCCAGATGAAGCTGGGACAATTGTGCGCCACCCTATGGGACTCCCGGTCACAGCTTGGGATCAAACCCGGGTCTGTAGTGATGCCTCAAGCACTGATGCAGTGCCTTAGACCGCTGCACCACTCAGGAGGCCATGGTGAAGTTAATAATTACACTTTGGATGGTGTATCAATACACCCAGTTACTACAAACACACAGGCGTCCTTCCTCACTCAGTTGCCGGAGAGGAAGGAAACCGCTCAGGGGTTTCACCATGAGGCCAATGGTGACTTTAAAACAGAGTTTAATGACTATTATAAGAGAAAAGGATGGGTCGACATTGTAGTTACTCCACAATAGTAACCTAAAAGACAGAGTGAAAAGAAGGAAGCCTGTACAAAAATAAAAATATTCCAAAACATGCATCCTGATAGCAACAAGGCTCTAAAGTAAAACTGCAAAAATCCTTTGTGTCCTGAATAAAGTCTTATGTTTGGGGCAAATCTTTTTTTTTAAATATTAATCTTTTTTAAATTGTGATTTATCAGGGGTGCTGGGAGGAAAATTCTTCTTTCAGCTGGACAATAACCTAAAACACAAAACCAAATATACACTGGAGTTGCTTACCAAGATCACATTGAATGTTCCTGAGTGGCCTAGTTAAAGTTTTGACTTAAATCAACTTGAAAATGGCTGTTTAACAATTATCAACAACCAACTTGGCAGAGCTTGAAGAATTTTAAAAAATGAACAATTTGCAAATATTGTACAATCCAGGTGCACAAAGCTCTTATTAGAGACTTACTCAGAAGGCCTCACAGCTGTAATCACTGCTAAAGGTGATTCTAACATGTATTGACACAGGGGTGTGAATACTTATTTAAATGAGATATATGCTAACATTTCTAAAAACACATTTTCACATTGTCATTATGGGTATTGTGTGTAGATGGGTGATTTAATCTATTTTGAATTCAGGCTGTAACAACGTGGAAGGAGGTATGAATACTTTCTGAAGGCCCTGTAGCCTAGTTATTCCAAATACTTACATATTTACCCAGTACTAAGGAGCCCATCAGATTACACAGAGCATAGCAGCCAAATATAAGGCCAATGACAGTCTGACTGGCTCCTTTTTTCACGGCCTGTATAGAGACAATATACATACAGTAAAGCTCCTGTCTCTAGCAATAAATTACAATATCAAACATACAGATACTGCAAAACACCAAAAAAGCTTTGGTGAAAAAGCTTCAGTTATGATTGTGTACAATATGTTGTTTTCCTTTTGGAAAGAGAAGGCATGTGCTTCACAAAATACTTTGGAAAACAGTCACAACAGTTGACTTTATAACACTCTTGACTCTGTGTTTGTTTAGGTCAGCAACGTTCACAGGTTGAGTTTCCCAAAAGCATAAAGATCATCTTCAGCAATTAGATCAACCATCATCCGAAAAGTGCAAATCAGGGCCAATTGTCAACCTCATTCATTATCTCCAGTCTACATATGTGAAAACAGCACATTTCTATGATCTGTGGTCAAAAAGATAAAGGTCCTAAAAAAATAAAAACTTCTATGACATCACAGGGTAGGATACATGTTTGTTTTTGCAAACAGTACAAAAATAAAAATAAAAGATTTTCAAAATCTGCAACGAGCTTCTAGCCAGACGGTGGGTATTAAGATACTCTTTGAAGAGGTAGGATTTCAGATGTTTTCAGAAAAGATGAGCAGGGACTCTTGCTGGCCTAGCATCAGGGGGAAGCTCATTCCACCATTGGGGTGCCAGGACAGAAAAGAGCTTTGACTGGGCTGAGTGGGAGTTGACCTCCCATAGGGTTGGGAGTACCAAGAGACCAGAGGTGACAGAACAGAGAGCTCAGGTTGGAGTGTAGGCTTTGAGCATAGCCTGAAGGAAGTTCCTCTTGCTACTCCATAGGCAAACACCATAGTCTTGTAGTGGCTACGAACTTCGACTGGAAGCCAGTGGAGTGTGCGGAGGAGTGGGGTGACTTAGGAAGGTTGAACACCAGGCGGGCTGCAGCGTTCTGGATAAATTGCAGGGGTTTGATGGCACAAGCAGGGAGCCCAGCCAACAGAGAGCTACAGTAGTCCAGACAGGAGAAGTACCTGGATTAGGACCTGTGCCACTTTCTGTTATACTCTGATGTTGTAGAGCAGGGCTTTCCAACCCTGTTCCTGGAGAGCTACCATAGGTTCACTCCAACCCTAATCTAGCACACCTGATTCTAATAATTAGCTGAATCAGGTTAGTTACAACTGGGGTTGGACAAAAACCTACAGGAGGGTTAGCTTTCCAGGAACAGGGTTGGAGAGCCCTGTCGTAGAGCATGAACCTGCAGGAGCGAGTTTCTGCTTTGATGTTTGCATGAGTTGATGTGTGACTGAGTTTCTGTTGTATGCTTTGGGGGTTTTCTTGTGTCCACCACATTATACAAATACAACCACTTGTCAGTCATGACATCTAGTCTGAACTGGTATCTTATATCCAACCAATAAAATTAAGTGTACTTTACTATGGTACTGCTAAACATTAATTTTTCAATTCTAGAATCTGAATAAATAAATCATGATTCTACATCATTTCGCTTTAACTCTCAGTTTAGTATATTGTTACGTTCCCCAGCAAGAAAACCATAACTGTCACTCAAACAGAAGGGGGAACTAACAAAGAGTTGCTGACAACCAAAACAAAACCATTAGGGGTTTTAGGAGGGATTGTGAAAGACACTCATCTGGGTGTCCACAGCAAGTTGACTAGCAATAACAACTGGAACCTAAAAGACACCCGCTATTAACGCCTACTAAATTTGCTCAAGAAGAGGAAAACAAAAGAAAAACCCCACACCAAATGTGAAGATAGGAAGCAAACCAAAAAAAGTGGCACAAAATGAAATCAAATAGGGAGCACCAACTAAAGGTATTGACCCTCCACATCTCTCAAGATAACTGATGATCGTGGACTTCAGGAAACAGCAGAGGGAGCACCCCCCTATCCACATCAACAGGACAGTAGTGGAGAAGGTGGAAAGTTGTAAGTTCCCTCGGCGTACATGTCACTGACAAACTGAAATGGTCCACCCACACAGACAGTGTGAAGGCGGCGCAATAGCACCTCTCCAACCTCAGGAGGCTGAAGAAATGTGGCTTGTCACCTAAAACCCTCACAAACTTTTACAGATGCACAATTGAGAGCATCCTGTTGGGCTGTATCACCGCCTGGTACGGCAACTGTACCACCCACAACCCCAGTGCTCTCCAGACGGTCGTGCGGTCTGCCCAATGCATCACAGGGGGCAAACTACCTGCGCTCCAAGACACCTACAGCACCCGATGTCACAGGAAGGCCAAAAAGGTGGAACTGAGAGACTGAAAACAGCTTCTATCTCAAGGCCATCAGACTGTTAAACAGCCATCACTAGTACAGAGAGCCTACTACCTACATATAGACTTGAAATCATTGGCCACTTAATTGAAAAAAAAAAATTTTAACCTTTATTTACCCAGGCAAGTCAGTTAAGAAGAAATTCTTATTTAAATGACAGCCTAGCTAGCCTAGACCACTGGGTTAACTGCCTTCTTCAGGGGCAGAACAACAGATTTTTACCTTGTCAGCTCGGGGATTCGATCTAGCAACCTTTACGGCCACTTTAATAATTTTTTCATATTACATTATTAATTTAATTTTGTTATTTTTTATTTTTTCATATTACATTATTACTATTACTTTTTCAGATTACTGATCTCATATGTGTATACTGTATTCTACACTATCTATTGGATCTTGCCTATGCTGCTCTGACATTGCTCATCCAATGAACAATTACATTTGTTGTGGAATTGTTAGATATTGCTCCACTGTCGGGACTAGAAGCACGAGCATTTCACTACACTCGCTATAACATCTGCTAACCATGTGTTTGTGACCAATAAGATTTGACAACTGGCGCACTGGGCCAGCCACTGGTAAAAAGCACCGAGGCCAGCACAGGTGAAACAACTCCCACTAACGAGATGTCAACCAGCACAGGTGTAACACACACTGACTAACGAGGTGACACCAATCGGTCATCCTCTTTCCATCTCGCATAGTAGGAGGCTGATGCACAATAAATTGTGTGATCGCCGATATACCATGGAAGAAGACACCAATCGGTGCGCCCTACGTGCTAACGAGCTATATACGCAAAAGTCTAAACTCAAAACTTAAATCGGGAAAAAACAAAACCTGTAACAATATTTCATAAGCAATGAGGAAGAAAAATTGTTGGTAGGCTATTGCACAATACCTCTTTGGGGAAGAATGGTCCCAGTATAGAGTAACAAATCATTGAGCTGAAGTTGACAGATGCGATTGACGTCAATGTGAGGATCTGATATCTTGTCATCCTTTGATTAGGACTACTTGTTGTTTCTTCTAATGTGCTGCCATCTACAGAAATAAAACTCAAACAGTAAATACCATTTGGGCATTAAAAAACAAGGAATCCTTTAATTAGAACATGACATACTTGCTGTCAGAGTAAGACTGTAACAACGTTTTTAGGCAACCAACAAGTGCATTCCTTAACTGTAGCTAACTTCTAATATCTGTAGTGGTAGGACTTTCATTCGTTGAACTCGCCTACAACTCTGAAGACATTTTAAAATAGACAATTGAGATGAACTGAGAAACAATATTTTATTAGATTACATAGAAAAACGTCAATTTCATTTAATTTCACCAACCTGTTTGTTGAACTTCATCAGAATCCATATTGTCATTCATAGATTATCCTACTAATCCGGATTGCTATTCAAATCTGAAATGCCTGGTACATGAATAGTGTTAGATACTGCTTCATAAAGTTAGGGAAACCAAATGTGTCACAATCTGGCCGGTTAAATTCATAAATGACTCTTCGGCGCCAGCGGACAACTCAGAAATATCGTGCCCTTGAATAAGGACTGGAGAAAGAGCACTGGATTCGCCAAAATGCGAGTCTGGAGGAGGCCTGGTGTGTATTTATTACAACTATTCTGTTGATAAACGTTTCTTAAAAGGAACGTAACGTGTAGAGACCTAGCTGAATTTGTCCAATATAAACTGTCGTTTTAGTTGCAAAACGAAACGTTTTGTAACTGTTTGGACTAATGCTTAAACCCCTGACAAATCAAGAGTTGTGAAACTAACCTTTTGAGTAGGGGTGGCTTGGTGACGTTTGATAAATCCCGCCCCCTCACACACACACACACACACACACACACACACACACACACACACACACACACACAGAAGAGACATGGATATGTGTTTTCAATGTTATACATTTTATTAAGTGTTTGGAAATCAGTTAGACCTATCTTTAATGATATATCTTCTGATATATAGTCTGGACAAAAATCATTGTATACAATTGAAAAAAATTTAAGAAAAATCCATCTAGGCAATACAATAATATTAATTTAGGTGGTGATGACAATAACACAATGACCACACCACACACAGTGTCTCTATTGTATAATACGCATTGAAGTCTTGCTGTATGACACAGTAGAGTAGCAATGCTAAGCATTGAATAGTTGAATCATCACATAACTTGTCTACAATACCTTTTCAAATAAACCTGCAGATATACTTTTAAAAAAGCAGCACCAGACATGTTAATTACTGAACAACATGTTCACAAATTAATCAGTCAATCAAAAACAAATTAAAATCTGAAAATATAAAAATGATAACTTTGATGTCTTCAATACCATGTGACACTATTAGCACTAATGCGGACAATCTCTATCAAAAAGCAGCAGCAACTCCAAGGAGGCAAAGCACTTCACATTCAAATGCAATGTTCAAGTAGCATCTTTAAACACCACCAATGACTAACTAAAACACAGAGCCAACCAAGTTTATACACCATAACGTTACATTAATTCAGAGGTTAGCTTGTCTTTTTTGTTGTTGTTGTTGTATGATTTAACATGAGTTGACCGATCTGGCAGCAGATGAGATCTCTACTGTATAAACTTTGTCCCAGATAACGTGATCCATGCATTTTAACATTTTTGATAAGGATTTACACATGCGTTCAATTTTTGTTTTTCATAGGGTCTACTAAAAGAGATGATTGGCAGAAAGTTAGGTCTAATATACAGGTGTCACAATTTATTTATGAATGTGTTCCAATTAATGTTGTACGGGAGTATGTGGTCATACAATAACATTTACATAATGGCTTGTCAATAATGGCACAACTTAGGGAAATGTGGATATTCCTATAGGATCACTTCATAGAAGTGATGTTATAAATAACTTCTAAATAAACTCTAATACCTTCAAACTCATCTTGTTGTCTTTCCACAATCAATATGGTCTCCTTTCCCACAATGCATCATTTCAACACTTTTGTCCAGCACTGCAATTTTTCTTTAATCAGGTCTTTTAAAATTGCACTTCTCCACAGGGCAGGTTTTAAATCCGAAGCATAGATACGGTAAGTGAGAGCAACTTACCTTCTAAAATGTTTTTATATGAGGCTTACTAAAGTGTATTTCATAGCCAGTGATGTAGTTGTAAAAAAAAAATAATAATAGGTGGGTAAACGCTGAAGTAACGCACCCTATACTTTCAATGCATATTTCAGCTCGCGCAAAAGAAAGAAGGTGTGTAAACGGTGTTTACGTGCGTTTACCCTCCACTACACCACTGTTCATAGCCCCATAAACCGTGTTGTCCTTGCAAAGCACTAAATTGACAGTCCCATGTTACAGGACCCAGGAACATCATCTCTGATTATTTTGTCATTATGCACCAGTATAGGTTGGAACAGATCCATATATATGACACATATGTGGTGCTTGCTGGGTGAGAGCAGTCTCTCACTTAAGCCTTTGAGTAACATTGGCTAAGGCCACAGCAAAGGCCTGCACTGCTGAGAAAGGATACTGGAAATCCAGGATATAGGCGTTCCCATCGATTCTGCCAAACTGCATCACCTGTAGAAAGAAAGGGGGGAAAAAATCTGGAAAACAGATATAACGCTTTGAGGAAGGCCTGTTTTCATCGCTCAATGTCTACCTGGAGCTCGATGGGTACTGACTCAGCTAAGCCATAAAGAGGTCAATGTGACAGTTGGTATTTTAAGCAACAACAAAACTACACTGATTTTAGAATTCTAACTTATATACAACTGCCGTTATTAACAAATCATCCAGGTTTCTGAAAATAATAAAAGCAAAATCTTACCTGTCTGCCATCCAACTCGATCTGAAAGTTCTTAGCAGACTCCTGAGTGACCCGTCCTCCGAAGTCCAGCTGGTAGACCTGTGTTGCCTCGTTCCAGAGTGGCTGCTTATTGGCCATGACATAGACGAATCCCTGGCTGCCCAGCCCGCGGTCCTCTCTCTCATTGGCCTTCCTGCACTTGATCTCTTCCAGTTCACTGGCCATCCTCAGGCTCCTCTTACTCTTCCAGCCCTTCTTGGAGCTCTGGCTCTGGTTCATCAGTTCGTCTCCACTGATGAAGAGCTCGGGCTCACTCTCGGAACTGTCCTGGAACTCGCTGGTGGTACTTGTCCTGTTGAGCTTCTTGGTTTTGTTCAGCTGCTCCCTCTGGCCTTTGGGTTTCTTCTTGTCCCTGCCGCCAAGCCTGGGGCTGGAGATGAGGGAGTTGAAGTCGGAGAGGGCGCGCCCTTCCTTTTTGGATTTTCCTTCTGAGACGGTGGTCATATTTGCCTCCTCAGCTCGGCTGTCCAGACGTTTACGGCTCTTCTTGCTGAACCTGTCAGTCCCCTGCCGGTCTGGAACAGGGCTTTCATTTAGAGAAGACGGCTCCTGGAAGCTACTGGCAGATTCCGTCAGCTCCTCTGTAGGGCTTTTGGGTTTTGGAAGCATGGTTGGTGGAGGTGGAGGAGGAAGTGAAGGAGGTGGGGGAGGAGGAACCGTAGGAGGAGATGGGGAGAGGACTGGCTTCTCTAACAGTTGATGAGACTTGCTGGGCAGGGTGGCAGAGCCTGAGGGGTCTTGCATGGGTAGGCTGTAGGGGTTCCAGGGGTGCAGGCTAACAGGTTGCAGCTGAAGCCCGGCACAGGAGCTAGCTCCTGGGTACATCGGTGGCAGAGGGCAGCAAGCCAGGTTGGCAAGGTTGGGAGGGTATCCAGGTGGCAAGACCAAGTTGGGGTCCTGCTGGGTGAACTGGGGAACTGGGGCAACTACTTCGTTGGGAGGGCAGGGTGGTGGAGGGCTCTGCATTGACTGGAGTGGGGGTCCACCCTGACCTCCCCCTGGAGGGAAAGGTGACAGGGAGATCTGGTAACCCGATGGGAAAGTAACAGTGCTTGGGCTGCTGGGGGGTTTTGTTGAGAGTAGGAAAGGCAGCCGCGTCATGTCCAGGTGCTGAGCATTGCTGAAGATGAGTGGGGGTGGGGGTTTGTGTGTTGGTGGTGGAGGGGGAGCTAAGATAGTCTGTTCTTGAGGTATCCAGAACTCCTCTGCGGTGTTTGGGTCCCACTGGTATGGCGGAGGACGTTTCAGAGTCAAACTAACCTCCCCAAGAGTCAGGTGACGACACTGCTGACTTAATGCCTCGTCTTCAGTAAAGGCAGAGTTCACGTATACAGTCCTATCCCTGCTGTTATCAATAGGACTCAGCAGATTGTACGATGACTGAGAAGCAAGAGGTGAAGTGCTTTTGGAGTGGACAATGATGGTGCTGTGATGAGCACCTTTTCCTGGTGGGAAATCCTGTCGCACTACAGTGCCTCCTGCAATGCCACTGCTGCTACTCCCACCCCCGCTAACACTGACACTGGTGCTGCTGCTGTTGCTGCTGCACTGGGTGCAGGTATACAGAGCTGTTGGCACTCTCTGCTGGTAAGAGAGCGCTAGGGCAGCACTGTTGATCTTCGACTTGGACGGTAGAGTCCTTGAAGCATCAACCATCTGGGACACCTTCAAGCGGGATTCCCCATCTCGCCTGTCACGTCGCAAGGTAGCGTGAATCATGTGACTACTGTCCATGCGTTGGGGAGGAGGAAGTGTTGTCGTGTTAATGTTGACCTGATTGGCTGGATCTGGGTAGGGGGGCGGGTCTCCGCTGGGTATGGAGTATCGTGGCACCGAGAGGCGGCTTAGAGTCGCTGAGCTGTAAGGAAGATGGATTTTCTTACTGTCAGACGATGAGGTGACTTTAAGTGTGGCAGAACCTCCCATGCCTTGAACAGCGTAGGCGTTCTGGTTGCGTATGAGTCTTCTGCGAGGGCGACACACCTCCTCTACATTCCCACTGCTGTCAAAGGTTGTGATCCTCTCGTATCCCATCTGGTACTGGAGACCAACTGGATGGAGTGAGAACTCGTCTTTCTTCAGACAAGGGTCTGCTGTGACCAGTATGTTGGGGTTGTCACAGTTGGTGATGAGAGTCTGAGGAGCGGTGGAGGTTGTGGCGGTGGCTGCAGACACTACGGTTCCTGGGTAGGGCGGGGGAGCGTTCACCTTCCTCATCTGGATCTCAAGGGAAGTCTCTGCATCAAGGAAGGAAGGAGGTCTAGACCGTAGTGTGTCTGTGTCTATGAATGAAAGAGTTCTAGATCGGGAGGAGTCTGCATCGAGGAAAGACGGGGGTCTAGATCGCAATGTACCGGTATCTACATCAATGAAAGAAGGAGGTCTAGTCCGTATTGTGTCTATGTCGATGAATGACGGCGGCCTAGATCTTGATGTGTCTGCTTCAAGGAAGGAAGGAGGTCTAGACCGTATGCTGTCTACATCAATGAATGATGGAGGCCTGGATCGCGGTAGACTTGGCCTGCCCAGAGTATGGCTCTGAGTATGGCCCTGCTGTCCTCTTTCTGGTCCCAACTCTGGACTGGGGTGGGGTACCTGAAACTGCTGCAAAGAGATGGTGGGGTAGCCAGTAGGCGGAGGGGGCAAGGTGATCTGCAGCTTTAGTTGCTGCTGCATTTGTTGGTGCTGTCTCTGCATCTGTTGGTGTTGCTGTTGTATCTGCTGATGCTGCTGCTGCAACTGCTGCTGTTGCTGCCTCATCTCTATAATCTGTTGTCGGATCTGCTGTTGTTGTTGCTGCATTTGTTGCTGCTGCTGATGCATTTGCTCGTGCTGCAGTTGCATCTGCTGGTGCTGCTGAGCGATTTGCTGCTGTTGCAAGTGTTGGTGCTGCTGTTGGATCTGCTGTTGTTGCTGTTGCAGTGCCGCCTGTTGTTGTTGGTACTGTTGTTGCAGTGCTTGGTGCTGCTGAGTCTGTTGCTGCTGCTGCTGTTGGATCTGCTGTATGTGAAGCTGTTGTAGTTGTTGATGTTGTTGTGGAATCTGTGGTTGTTGGTGCTGTAGTTGTTGATGTTGTGGAATCTGTGGTTGTTGGTGCTGTAGTTGTTGATGTTGCATCCTCTGTTGTTGCTGCTGCTGCTGCTGTTGCGTTTGTATCTGCTGTGGTTGTTTGGACTGCTGTTGTTGGTGGGTCTGTTGTGACTGAGGACGTTGTTGGTGAGGTTGTTGGGGGAGGTTATGTGGAGGCGGAGGTGGAGGTAATGTTCCAGCCAGGAGGGGACCCATCTCTAGCCCATTAAATATCACCTGTCCTGGGTTAGAGTACCTTCCTAGAGTCCCACTGTAATGTACTGCCACAGCATCCTGACCATGATCAGACCCCAGAACAGAGGCTGAGGCCGCTGCTGCTGCCGCTGCTGCTGCTGCTGCTGCTGCTGCTGCTGAAGCCGTAGCCGTGGGATTGGTCAGGACATCCAGCTGAATGTTCTGATTGGCCAGCAGGGACTGGACCAAACCAATGCTCTGAGTGGGGGACATGGCCTGGGCGGGGCTGTGGATGGGCGCGATGGGGATGTTGACCGTACATGGAGGGTTGTCACCTGTCACTCCAGATGGTCCCGTTACTGAAACACAAGTCAGGGACTCTTATGAATTACATCAACATACACATTGATCCACACAAATGTCAAATTCTGAAAATCCTGTATTCAATAATCCTGAAAAATCCAGTGAAATCCAATTCTTTCCTTCATTCATACCTGGCAAGTCATCCTCATCCTCACTGAAGACGTTTGGGTTAAAGACCGGCAGGCTCATGAAGTCAAGTGATATTCTCCGCACCTCTGGAAGGTAGATTGTCATCTGCCTTGGTTGTAGATGGAGCAAACTGGTCTTATAGATAACTGAAATGGAGAGAAACTTTGTCTTTGGTCAAATTTGACAGAGAAATGACAGGAAGTAAATAGCAGTCAAAATAAAGTAAAAACGTAAAAAGTTAAACACATCAAATTGGGCAATGTGTGATTTAATGTGTACATTTTGTTCTTCTCACATTGTAGTGATCTTACCTGCACCCAGATTAGCAGGTAAGAAAGAAGCAAGTCCCACAATTTTGAACTTAGTCCCCCAAATATTGGACGTGACTTGAGCCAGGTAATTATGCTGTGAAACCAGGCAAATAAAAAGGCAGATGGATTATTTGGTGACTTTTTTTAACCAAATGAAAGATGATCTCAGAACCCAGAACCAAATATCGTATGTGCTAGCTAGCTAGCTACCTGATTTACTTCCGGCTGTGGAAGTGGCAAAATTGAAACTAGCGAAAACAGCAGTTTCAGCCAATAGAATCACAATGAACTTTCCACTTAACACATGTTCAGATAATACCTCAGAGATTCCATCCATGGACATCTCTCGACGTGTCAGACTGGGAGAACGAATCAGAGGCTTCTTCGTTGGTAACCTTGGCGATCGAAGCCCTTCCTGACTAGTCCTAGACGTCTTGGGAGATTTTCTTGATTCCATGTTCCTTCTACGCCAGAAAACAACAAAACCAATGGCAAATAAGGGCAAAATAGACTAATTTTAAATAATAAACACTGTCGTTACAACAAGTTAGAACAAATCAAATGATAAATACCAGTATGACATATTTAGGAAGCTTAAGCTTTTGAATTAGATGGATCAGCGACGGGTAATGTTTAGGATTAGAGTTGAATATGGTAAACAGAAATCTTATAATGTCATTCCTGCAGAATCTAGACCACTGTAATAAAAGATACCTGGAATGCTTGGGAGACCTGTTTCCTCTGGATAGTTTAGGCGACTTCTTTCCAACCCACTCATCACTCAACTCAATGTCGCTGGAGTCGGAACAGTTACAGCTGTCAGTCATGTAGGAGATCATAGCATTCACACACACCTCGTCTGAAATAAACAAACAAACATACAAACAACAAATAAAAAATGATCTATGATTCAACCTAAACAGGTCAGAACTGTAGAACTTCTGAAAAACAATAGTAGGGGTAGCTGTTTGTGTCTAACATACAATCAATTTTTTAAAAGCTCATTATAATACCTTTTCCTGTGCCAAGCCCACCTGCTTTGCTGTCTGTTTTGGGGTCCATGATGATGAACTCTGGGCGTAGCTTGCTGATGCGTCTGCCTTTGAGGATAGGCACCAGCCCCCCTAGGTGTTCCAGGTATAGGGTGTAACAGGGTCCCCCTGCCTCTGGGTTGTCCTCCGCTCGCTTCATGGTGCAGTGCAACCTCTCGTTGCCAGCAGTGGGGTAGCTGACAAAGTCCCGGATGTTGTTGGGATCAGGAATGGGAGGCTAGAGAAACAAGAGAAGAGCATTAACAGTTGGTTCCCAATTCACATCCTACCCCTACTCCTTCCCTTGGCCCCTTAGCCCTTTAGAGTTTTAGAGTCTGAATAGGTATAATCAGGGTATTGATGGAGCTTCCAGCACATCCCTTGCACCTTACAGATCTACAAACATTAAAGGGTTATGACCAAGGGGTGATGTGATTTTGAAATGAACAGGTCCAGATGTCTTTGAGCTGAGATAATAGCCTACAGTAGCCAACTGAATAAATCTCCTTCTACCTTGATGGTGGGTATGAAGGCGGTGGTGACATAGGAGCAGAGTAAGGAGGGCATGTTGAGTTTGCCCACGTCCCTCTCCTCCCGCAGGGCGCTGGCGATGCCCTGTTGGCACAGCAGCTGCAGGCTGGCCACCCGGTGCTCCACTCGCACCACATACAGCGCCGGGCCACATGCCAGAAACAGACGAGAGTCTCTATGGCCCCAGCAGATGGTGGTGATGGGGCGCTGCAAGGCAAAGGTTGACAAGGCAGGTTCCCAGTCAGCCCTGTTGTATTCACATTGTATGGAACCTTGATTTCTGGTTTTCTCCATAGCCGACTGAACTGAACGAGACTTGGAAGTGTGGCAAGACAACATTTCATATTAAGTTTAATTCCTGTTAGCATTGTGTTTATTGGTTGAAGATTTCAGATGTCCTATATACTTTGACTTATATGTGTTAGAGGACCTACCCAGAAGGCAAAACTGGTTGAAATTATGCCATGCAAACAGATTACAACAAGTTTGTAAATATCACACTAACATTTCAGAGGATGAAATCAGAGGGGAGCTCACCTGGGCAGGTGTTTCTAACGTGTAGATATGTTCTCCTTGGACATTGTAGAACTTGACCAGGGCGTTCCTCATGATAGAGTCAGAGGGGAGTCCGGGGACACCATGTCTCTCCATCCCAGCTACTGCCAGGAGGTCCCCCTGCGAGCACCACTGGACCTCTACATCTGAAGAGGAGAGGCTTCAGTCACATCACGTTCATACTGTAGAGTATCTTTATATTACACAGTGGTGGGTTTCCCCAGTACATTATTTCTCTTAACGACAGCAAACTGCTTCACTTTAAGACATTTGGTTGGCTCACACACAGAAGATTGATAAAGTCAGTACCTTTGAGTCCTGAGCGGATGACGGTAGGAGCGAGGTCATCGTAGTTGTTCATCAAACTGATGTCTCCTGATATGAAGCTGACTGTCAGAAGGGGCTTCAGGTTACGTACTAGGGGAGAGAAAAATATACACATTAGCCTCCTGGCCAATGTACTGTCACCATCGTAGTGCACAATTATAGTGTTCAAAGCAGTGGTAATAAAAAAAAACGTTAGCCGGTACATTAGAGAGAGGTATAAAACAGAGATTCCCTTTTTCTTTGTTTTAGCATTAAAACAATATGTTACCTTGAGGTGGGTTATTGTCATCAGAGTCGGTGTCGCTCTCTGTGCTGTCCTCCACCAGGAAACAGGGACAGTTCCAGGACATGCCGACGATGCCATCTGACTCATGCAGGAGGACGTGGGCGATCATACGACCATGGCAGTCCATCACTATCACCTGACCATCAGCCGTACCAAACAACACCTGAAGTACAGTGGGCAGGAAGGATTTCATGAGAGAAAGCGTATATGGAGCCAGTTTCCTGGACGTAGATTAAGCCTTTGACTAAGAACAAAATATTCTCCATTATAGGGTGTAACAGGGTCCCACATTATTTTTAGTCCAGGACTAGACGTCATCTGTGTCCTGGAAACCAACAGATGATTTAATACATCAGGTGTAATTGTGTCTGTATGTAAAAGTGTAATACATGTAACAGTGTTTTCTTTAGGTGTGATAAGGGCTTTATTAATACATGTAGAGCATTGATTGATTGAGGCGGTTTACCTGTTGGTCATCAGGTGTCCAGATGCCACAGGTGATCTGGCTCTCCAGGTTAATCTCTGAGGACCAGTGTCTCTGTCCGCTGACCGAGCCCACCAGGACAAACCCATCCCGGTAGGCGATCAGGGCCTGGCTGCCGTCATGAGACCATGTGAAGTCACTCACCTGATGGAGAAAGATGAGAGGTAAGAGTAAACATACATACATCAATACATAATATTTTCACAAATATCTTTAACTAATATTCTTCCCATCACTTGATATATTACTCTGATGATGACTGTGCATTTCATATGAAATGGTAATGTGTGTGTGTTGATGACTTCAAACTTACCTGGGCAGGTACAAACTTACCTGGGCAGGTACAAACTTACCTGGGCAGGTACAAACTTACCTGGGCAGGTACAAACTTACCTGGGCACCGCGGTCATTCACTAACTCCACAGACCACCGTCCCTCATATTGAATCCAAACAAAGATGCCTCCCTCCATGTCACACGTGGCCAGCTTCTGAAAGGGCTCATTCCAACGGACCAACACAACCTTTAGAGAAAACACAATGCAACTGCTATTACACTCCACCAACACAGGGGTCTGTCTAGGAATGTGAATGTGGAATACAGTTCAATATTCAACATGACATAGGCCTACACTGTCCTGATGGGAAAAACAACAAAACAGTGAATTTCCTCCACCCCAGTTGCTGATGGTACAGTCAGCACAGATGTGAGCTCTGACAAAAGCTACACAATAATTGAACGTTTTCAGAGAAAATATTGAATATGCATATATATATATATATACACACATCAAATTATTGTATATCTACATACTACACATACTTCACACTAACACACATCAAATGATTTTCTAATGGTTGCCCAGTTCTCTGCCTAATAAGATATTGAAAACACAAAAATGACAAAGCCGGCCCACACACCTCACTGTTGTGTCCTCGCAGGTTGAAGTTGATTCTCTGAGGTGTGTTCCTGTCTCTCCTGCAGTGGCTGGATGTGAACGTTACGCCCACCACCCCTCTCCCGTTCCCTGTGGCCAACCAGCCCTCCTCATAGTAGCGCCGCTGGCACACCGGCTTGTCCTTCTCGCTCTTGGGGACCCGGCCCTTCCAGGAGAGGCAGAGGATGTTGGAGTCGCTGCAGAGGATGGGACCATGTTCCACAGCAGCTAACATCCTTACTGAGTGACCAGGCTAGGAGGTAAACAGAGGAGGAGAACATAGTAACCTTTATTTGTGTGTGTTTTTTGGGTTTCCTATGTTCTTGATTAAAGCATTTGTGTCTCTAACTTTTAATGTGTAATTGCTGCTGGTCTTGTTATGCAGGATTCGCTTGCAAAGGAGACCTCGGTCTCAATGGGACTCACTGTTTAAATGAAATAAATACAAATAATTTAATTGACTGACTTGCTTGATTCTTTGTTTGTTTTCTGTTTGTTTTTTATACATACACTTTATTCTAGATCATTAGGTAGGCTAAAGTGCTTAGGTTATTTCTCCAAGAGGTAGGCCTATTAAACCGTCCTATACAGTCAAGTCATAACTCAATATTACTCAGCTATATATGACCAGGTAATATAACACGTAGAATAGAATACAAAATAAATTACAATTGCCCACATGTTACTCACCTCACAGTTCCTGGACATTGTTGACTACAATTCCTCCTCTGTAGGTGGTGTCCATGTTTCCATGCAGATGGTGCACTGAAGACCAAGAGAATTCCTAATGTCCCGAAAAGAGAAAATAATATATAATTGAAAGGTTTCACAGCATTCAGTTTACTACACCAAGAGGGCTTGGGCCTCAGGTCTTGAAATGTCTATCCTGATTGGTACCCTATGACAGGGCCATTACATAGGCCTATGTCTTCATGTGATTCCAATCAAGTGTCAGGAAAAAATACCTACAGTATGAGGCAATGCAGTTTGATGACTATTCAATGTCAAGAAAAAATGTAAAGTTAAAGAATGAATTAGGCTTAAGCTAATGTATAGATTCCAATAATAGCAATAGCCTGTACACACGCTATAGATTCAATCGAATAGGTGAAGTCTTTAAACAGGAAAATCACTGCCTTGTCCATTCAGTGCATCAACCTTGAAATGAATATTGCTCTCAGCTATTAAATGGAATGGCAAGCTAGAATCATGATCTTTATGCAACACTGCATTGCACATTCTGAACCGAACACTCTTGCGTTCGTGTCTCCATAGGTACTGAGATCAGTCTGTTACGTCATTAACACGATACTGATTCAATAGAACTGGTAGATTCCAATGAATTCACGGAAACATAAAAAAAACCTTATGGCAAGCGAACGTATATAATATATAATATATACATATACATATATATAAATATATATATATATTATAAATATAAAAATTCAGTAGGCGACCCATCGGCTATATTTTCCATATTTACAATTAGATGGATACTCAATGGATCAATCAATTCGCGCTATCACAGTGAATTAAGATAATGCATGGAAATGAAAGCCATCACCCTCATCACCGCTCTTCGTTGATATGGAATCAGAGGAGATCTCGAGGAACCTGTATAAAACGGATGATTTTCCTCTTTCGTATTTCTTTATCTGACCAATTCCAATCGCAAAACTGACAACATATACATGCCACATACACACACAACAAAAGAGCACACGGTGCAGAACTCACTTTATCAAATATAAGGTCGCTGTCATATCCTTGATCTGTGCAGAACACCAAATACTTGTAATGATAAGGTGCAGTCGCGTTGCCAACAATGATGTATATAAACCCTGGATTGCATTTGCCATGTGTTGGCCATTGGACGGCTTTGAACCCAATGGTCGGCCATATTGGCACTCCCCAGTAGGAGCAGTCCTGTATATCAAATCAAATCAAATCAAATTTTATTGGTCACACACACAAGGTTAGCAGATGTTATTGCGAGTGTAGCGAAATGCTTGGAATGAATGGAATTCTACAAAATGTCAGTTTAATGATTAAAGAACAAAATTGCACATATTTAAGTATTTAGGTTGTAATGGGGAGAGCAACAACAGTAATCTCTACAAATTATATTTAAGAGGAAAATGTATTTTTTTTTATATATAAAAAAAAAGAAACATCTCTTTTTCAGGACCCTGTCTTTCAAAGATAATTAGTAAAAATCCAAATAACTTCACAGATCTTCACTGTAAAGGGTTTAAAAACTGTTTCCCGTGCTTGTTCAATGGACCATAAACAATTAATGAACATGCACCTGTGGAACGGTCGTGAATACACTAATAGACAGTAGGCAATTAAGGTCACAGTTATGAAAACGTAGGACACTAAAGAGGCCTTGCTACTGACTCTGAAAAACACCAAAAGAAAGATGCCCAGGGTCCCTGCTCATCTGCATGAATGTGCCTTAGGCATGCTGCAAGGAGGCATGAGGACTGCAGATGTGGCCAGGGCAATAAATTGCAATGTCCTAAGACAGCGCTACAGGGAGACAGGGCAGACAGCTGATCGTCCTCGCAGTGGCAGACCACGTGTAACAACACCTGCACAGGATCGGTACATCTGAACATCACACCTGCGGGACAGGTACAGGATGGCAACAACAGCTGCCTGAGTTACACCAGGAATGCACAATCTCTCCATCAGTGCCCAGACTGTCCGCAATAGGCTGAGAGAGGCTGGACTGAGGGCTTTTAGGCCTATTGTAGTGCAGGTCCTCACCAGACATCAATGGCAACAACGTCGCCTATGGGCACAAACCCACCATCGCTGTTCCAGACAGGACTGACAAAAAGTGCTCTTTGATGACGAGTTGCGGTTTTGTCTCACCAGGGGTGATGGTTGGATTCACGTTTATCATCGAAGTAATGAGCGTTACACCGAGGCCTGTACTCTGGAGCAGGATCGATTTGGAGGTGGAGTGTCCATCATGGACTGAGGCGGTGTGTCACAGCATCATTGGACTGAGCTTTTTGTCATTGCAGGCAATCTCAATGCTGTGCGTTACAGGGAAGACATCCTCCTCCCTCCTGTGGTAAACTATCTGCAGGCTCATCCTGACATGACCCTCCAGCATGACAGTGCCACCAGTCATACTGCTCGTTCTGTGCGTGATTTCCTGCAAGACAGGAATGACAGTGTTTTGCCAAGGCCAGCGAAGAGCCCAGATCTCAATCCCATTGAGCACGTCTGGGACCTGTTGGATCATCGGTGAGGGCTAGGGCCATTCTCCCCAGAAATGTCCGGGAACTTGCAGGTGCCTTGGTGGAAGAGTGGGGTAACATCTCACAGCAAGAACTGGCAGTCCATGAGGAGGAGATGCCCTGCAGTAGTTAATGCAGCTACACAAAATACTGACTGTTACCTTTGATTTTAACCCCCTCTTTGTTCAGGGACACGTTATTCCATTTCAGTTAGTCACATGTCTGTGGAACTTGTCCAGTTTATGTCTCAGTTGTTGAACCTTGTTATGTTCATACAAATATTTACACTGAAAATAAATGCAGTTGACAGTGAAAAGACGTTTCTTTTTTAGCTGAGTTTATATATTTATATATTTTTTATGTTTAGCTCACATAATATAAATTAAAAGTATGCATTAATGTGTCTGTAATATAATCCATGTGGCAAAAACGAATGAAGAAATTAATAAATGCATTTCTATAGCTTCCAAAATATTTTTCACAACAGTGGGGGAGTGCCAAGATGAAGGTACGGTGGCTTCAACATAGAGACCCTTCTTTTAATCTAGTGTATATATAAATCATTCGTTGCCAAACTGTTTGAGCAGACGCTTGGCTCTCCTTTAATCCCGGTTGCCATGTAGGTTACATTGGGCGCGTTCCAGGTCGTTTTTAATTGAAGTCGTGATGTGCGGATCATCAGCTCTCACAGAGCCTGGAGAGGTGTTTATACCGCTTAAGGATCAGACACTTTTTTTCAATTGTCGCCTAAAATGACATAACCAAATCTAACTTCCTGTAGCTCAGGACCTGAAGCAAGGATATGCATATTATTGATACCATTTGAAAGGAAACACTTTGAGGTTTGTGGAAATGTGAAATTAATTTAGGAAAATATAACACATTAGATCTGGTAAAAGATAATACAAAAACATGTGTTTTTTTTGTACCACCATCTTTGAAATGCAAGAGAAAGGCCATCATGTATTATTCCAGCCCAGGTATAATTTAGATTTTGGCTACTAGATGGCAGCAGTGTATGTGCAACGTTTTAGACTGATTCAATGAACCATTGCATATCTGTTCAAAATGTTGCATCAAGACTGCCAAAATGTGCCTAATTAGTTTATTAATACATTTTCAAGTTCATAACTGCGCACTCTTCTCAAACAATAGCTACTGTAAATTGGACAGTGCAGATAGATTAGCAAGAATTTAAGCTTTCTGCCCATAACAGATCTCTAAGATCCCCAGTGTGAATACAATAATGATGACCTGGTACGCAAACAAAAACATGCAATTTTCAGAGAAAAATCAGTTGATTAGAAATAAAATATCAATGTTGATCTCAGTGAGTCAACAGATGAAGATATTTTTCTAGCAATAATCGGAAATCATTTTGCAACAAAAACATACATGTGTTTTTAATAACATTGTTGTAACGATTTTCGTTGATGGAAGAAGGTGAAGAGGACCTAAGTGCAGCGTGGTACATATCCATAATACTTTTAATCAAAAATAAATACACAAACTAAAACAACAAAACGATAAACGAACAGTTCTGACAGGTGCAACAAACACTAACCAGACAATAACTACTCACACCACACAGGTGGGACAAGGCTACCTAAGTATGGTTCTCAATCAGAGGCAATGAAAGACAGCTGTGTAACGGGATTCTTCCGTGTAGGGAGAGGAGGACCAAAATGCAGCGTGGTTGGAATTCATGTTTGTTTTTAATAAGAAAACTATACATGAATAAACTACAAAAACAACAAACGTGTAAACCCGAAACAGTCCCGTGTGGAACAAACACTGACACAGGAGACAATCACCCACAAAACCCAACACCAAACAGGCTACCTAAATATGGTTCCCAATCAGAGACAATGACTAACACCTGCCTCTGATTGAGAACCATATCAGGCCAAACACAGAAACAGACAAACTAGACACACAACATAGAATGCCCACTCAGATCACACCCTGACCAAACAAAACATAGAAACATATAAAGCAAACTATGGTCAGGGTGTGACAAGCTGCCTCTGATTGGGAACCCTACCAGGCCAAACACAGAAATACAAAACATAGAACAAAACATAGAATGCCCACCCCAACTCATGCCCTGACCAAACTAAAATAGAGACATAACAAAGGAACTAAGGTCAGGACGTGGCAGTACCCCCCCTCCCAAAGGTGCGGACTCCGGCCGCAAAACTTAAACCCATAGGGGAGGGTCTGGGTGGGCATCTGTCCGCGGTGGCGGCTCTGGAGCGGGACGTGGACCCTCGCAGGGGGCCCCGGACTGAAGACCCTCGTAGAGGGCGCCACTGGACTGAGGGGCGCCTCTGGACTGAGGGGCGCCTCTGGACTGAGGGGCTGCGACTCTGGCAGCTCTGGAGTGAAGGGCGACTTTGGAAGCTCCGGAGTGAAGAGCGGCTCTGGCAGCTCCTGACTGGCGGGCGGCTCTGGCAGCTCCTGACTGACAGGCGGCTCTGGCAGCTCCGGACAGGAGGGAGAACCTGGAGGAAGGAGACGAAGAGACAGCCTGGTCCTTGGAGGAGGCACAGGATAGACCGGGCCATGGAGGCGCACTGGAGGTCTCGAACTAAGGGCCTGCACAACTAGTCCTGGCTGGATGGTGATTTTAGCCCGGCACGTGCGGGGCGCAGGCACATGACGCACTGGACTGTGCAGACACACGGGAGGCCCAGTGCGCAGAGCCGGATATCCTGTCCAGAGGTGACACACCTGTTGTCTGGAGAGCAGGGCTGGCACCATCCGCCCTGGCTGGATCCTCACCCTAGCCCGGCAGATGCGGAGGGCTGGGATGTAGCGCACCGGGCTAAGAACACGAGCCAACTCCCTGTGCTTAACGTGGCGGGCGTCGTACTGGTCAGGCACCGTGTTATGCGGAGGAGCGCACGGTGTCTGACCAGTACGACGCCCGCCACGTTAAGCACAGGGAGTTGGCTCAGGTCTCCAATCTGACTCTGCCACACTCCCCGTGTGCTCCCCCCCAAAACATTTTTTGGGGCTGCCTCTTGTGCTTCCTTGCCAGCCGTGTTTGTGTCGCCAACTCCATTCTCCGGTACCCCTCCTCGCACAGTTCTAGAGAATCCCAGGCGGGCTCCGGCACTCTCCCTGGGTCGACCGACCACCTCTCTATCTCCTCCCAAGTTGTCTCATACTCCAGATAGCGCTGCTCACCTGTCCAGGAGTCCCTTTCACCACGCTGCTTGGTCCTTTGGTGGTGTGTAGTTCTGTAACGATTATCGTTGGTGGAAGAAGGTGAAGAGGACCAAAGTGCAGCGTGGTACGTATCCATAATACTTCATCAAGGCAAAGGGTGACAACTTTGAAGACGTATTTTCTATATTTTTATTTGTTTAACACTTTTTTGGTTACTACATGATTCCATATGTGTTATTTCATAGTTTTGATGTCTTCACTTCACATTATTATTCTACAATGTAGTAAATAAATAGTAAAAATAAAAAAAAGCCCTTGAATGAGTAGGTGTGTCCAAACTTTTGACTGGTACTGTATTTATTCCCAGGCAGCATATCTGACATCACAAGGTGCATTCCTCTTGAAAGATGTGGATGACACTGTCATATGTGGGAGGAGGAGTCTGTGTGGGAAGGATTCCTTTAAGACTGCTGTTACCCAACCAGAAATATTTCCGTTGGGGTTGAGCTGGCATGAGGGAGGCAGTATCTGCTGTTGATAAATTGGTGGCAGTAGTGTCATGAAGGGGCAAGGTATCCTGGTTGGTACCAATAGCGGAAACTTTGCTTTCATGCTTCCTGCCCCTCTCTCTAGTAAAAAAAATGTTGCTGGCGCTTTGCTTATCTGTGTGGGACAGAACTCTGGGAAACAAGGTTGTTTCCTCTGACAGAACTCTTGGAAACAAGGCTGCTTTCTCTGACAGAACTCTTGGAAACAAGGCTGCTTTCTCTGATGGAACTCTTGGAAACAAGGCTGCTTTCTCTGACAGAACTCTTGGAAACAAGGCTGCTTTCGCTGACAGAACTCTTGGAAACAAGGCTGCTTTCTCTGACAGAACTCTGGGAAACAAGGTTGCTTCCTCTGACAGAACTCTTGGAAACAAGGCTGCTTTCTCTGACAGAACTCTGGGAAACAAGGTTGCTTCCTCTGACAGAACTCTTGGAACCAAGGCTGCTTCTTCTGACAGAACTCTTGGAAACAAGCTTCTGACATAATTTCCTCTTGTGAACAATGTCCTCTTGTCTCCATTATTCAAATATGGTGATTTACTTGTATGGCAACTATGTGATTTTTAGATCAAGAGCCTTTTTGATGTTCTATAAAGTGCTGCAAATGTATATTGTAATGTATAGGGATAGGGACTAGGGGGGTAGAGAGTACATAAATATAAACACAACACTCTGTTGCACACAATAACCTATTTGTTTCCAAGTGTCTTGCAAGTGTTTCACTAAGGTTATGATCGGCAAACCCATCAAGAAAACTCACTGTCCAAAAAAAGTCTGCAATGCACACAATCAAGTATACAGTGTGCTGGGATTTACTTAAATTGTTGTGCTACTCCCACTTCCCAAAACTCTAAGCCCTCCCTTGCTCCAGTGGTTCCCATGTAGGCTGCAATAATCTATGGGCGCTGTCACTGAATTGCTGATATGAAGTGGTTGCCTGGAATCTAGATGTCAAATAGACATCGCTGAATAAAAGTATATTGTAGCTAATTACTTGGCCCAGCAAGACACACTGTGTAGTTAGCACTGTGCCCACGTACATTGACTCTGTACAGGAACACCCTGTATATAGCCACACTACTGCTATTTATTGTTTATTGTTGCTCCTTAATTATTAGTTACATTTCTAATTTGTATTTCTTCTTTTTTTTCTTATAACCGCATTGTTGGTTAAAGGGCTTGTAAATAAGCGTTTCACTGTAAGGTCTACTACACCTGTTGTATTCGGGGCATGTGACAAATAAAATGTGATTTGTTTTAATTTGACAGACCTACTGTAGACCCATACAGTAAGGAGGACAAACTATACATTACTTCAAGGAACCAGAAGATGGCAGTGAAGTCCAATGATAGACATATATATATAGACAATATATAGACATATTATAGACAATATATAGACAATATATAGACATATTTACATTTAAAAAAAACATATGCTCATGAAACATCTATTTGTGGGAAAGAGAAGCTAAAGCTGAAAGTATTAGATGATACAAACAGTACATGACTAACATATTTGTTGCAAAAGAATGTGCATAAGAAAATGTATACATGTCAATGTACACATGCCAATGGTTGAATGAAGCAATAACATGTTTCAAACTACACCCTATTTTTGTGACATCCACACACACACTGACACATTCACAGGCATCATCACTGGACACCAATAGAATGTCAATAAACTGTAAAGGAAACCCACTGTGCAGACATTGGTTGAGTCAAAGTTGTTTCGACGTAATTTATATACCAACGAGGGATATAAATTGAATTGATGTCTGTGCCCAGTGGGAAGGAAGGTTCCAATTCGACATGGCGCGGAAAGCGTAACTTTAGCGCGAGGATCAGATTATCACTTTTTTTTTATAACAATAAACTACAAGGAACTGAAAGTGTATCTAATATTTCTACAATGTTGCACATTCAAAACTATTGCTACAAACTCTTGGGAGACCGCTACAACGTTTGATTGTGACCATTGGCAGCATAGTAAAACATACACTTCCTGCCTAAAGTTGAGGCTGCAGGATTGGCTGCAGAATTGAGCCTAGTGGTAAAAAACGGTTGAACACTGTATTTAGTGCAACGTTTCTTAGTTACATTTATTTGACTAGATACATCAATTTGTTTTATTAATGTGTTACTAGTACTACAACTGCGTAGTCTATGTTCCTTTTTTTGTTTTGTTATTTCACCAAATGAGGGAAGGCATATTTCTCGTATAGCCATCTAATGGATGCAACAACGCGAGACAATAACTTCTAATAGAGCCTACATTGAAGTGAGTGACTATGCAAAGTTTTTGTTGTTTAAAGTGCGTCTCAAATTATAATTTTTTTACCATTTAGGCTTACAGTAGACTTCATGTCACTTTTTCGTAGTATTTTCTGATGGCATGATTTCGGTCCTATTTCATTTATACTGTATGCACTAGGGATTTTTGGTAATAATGCATTTTAAGCACAATTATAAAGGCTTCTGAGCTATGTATTGCTAATTTGTTTATTTGATATTCATCTAATAGTACATGCTTGACAGAGCCTTCAGAAAGTATTCATACCCCATGACTTATTCCCCATTTAGTTGTATTACAGCCTGAATTCAAAATAGATGATATTTTTACAGATTTATTTTCTCACCCATCTAAACACAATACCTATAATGACAAAGTGAAAACATGTTTTTAGAAATGTTTTGCAAATGTATTGAAAATGAAATACAGAAATATCAAATTTACATAAGTTTAAGTTTGTAAGTTTTTATTTTCACCTTTATTTAACCAGGTAGGCCAGTTGAGAACAAGTTCTCATTTACAACTGTGACCTAGCCAAGATAAAGCAATAAGTATTCACACCCCTGAGTCAATACTTAGTAGAGTCGCCTTTGGCAGTGATTACAGCTGTGAGTCTTTCTGGGGAAGTCTATAAGAACTTTGCACACCTGAATTGTGCAACATTTGCCCATTATTCTTTTTAAAATTCTTCAAGCTCTGTCAAGTTGGTTGTTGATCATTGCTAGACAGCCATTTTCAAGTATTGCCATAGATTTTCAAGCCGATTTAGGTCTAAACTGTAACTAGGCCACTCAGGAACATTCAATGTCGTCTTGGTAAGTAACTCCAGTGTATATTTGGTTTTGTGTTTTAGGTTATTGTCCAGCCGATTGTCCTGTTGTCCTGTTTGTTGGAAAGCAGACTGAACCAGGATTTCCTCTAGGATTTTGCCTGTGCTTAGCTCTATAGTCCTTACCCATGACAAGCATACCCATAACATGTTGCAGCCACCACCATGCTTGAAAATATGAAGAGTGGTACTCAGTGATGTGTTGTGTTGGATTTTCCCCAAACATTACACTTTGTATTCAGGACAAAAAGTTAATTTCTTTGCCATATTTGTTGCAGTTCTACTGTAGTTCCTTGTTGCAAACATGATGCTTTTTTGTTGAATATTTTTATTCTGTACAGGCTTCCTTCTTTTCACTCTGTCATTTAGGTTAGTATTGTGGAGTAACTACAATGTTGTTCATCCATCCTCAGTTTTCTCCTATCACAGCCATTCAACTTTGTAACTGTTTTACAAAGTGTAATTAAGAACTTCACCATGCTCAAAGGGATATTCAATGTCTGCTTTTTTATTTTATCTATCAACCAATAGGTGCCCTTCTTTGCGAGGCATTGGAAAACCTCCACGGTATTTGTGGTTGAATGTGTGTTTGAAATTCAGTGCTCAACTGAGGGACCTTACAGATAATTGTGGGGTACTGATATGAAGTAGTCGTTCACAAATCATGTTAAGCACTATAAATGCACACAGAGTGAGTCCATGAAGCGTTTTATGTGACTTGTTATACAAATCTTTACTCCAGAACTTATTTAGGCTTGCCATAACAAAGGGGTTGAATATTTATTGACTCAAGACATTTCAGCTTTTCATTTTTAATTCATTTGTACACATTTTCAAAAACATAATTCCACTTTGACATTGTGGGTTATTATGTGTAGGACAGTGACACACAATGTTAAATTCAGGCTGTAACACAACCAAATGTGGAAAAACGTCAAGGAGTGCGAATACTTTCAGAAGGTGCTGTAGCTGTCACTTTTAAAGAAAAACACACTGACTGGCACACCTGTCGTCTCTCTCCTCTCTAGATATTGAATGGAAGGACGACTGGGTAGCAGAACTGCTCATCCCCCTATCTGAAACCTGAGATTCGAGTGGACCCCTCTGCTGCTTGAGAGAGAGAGAGAGAGAGAGAGAGAGAGAGAGAGAGACAGAGAGAGAGAGAGAGAGAGAGAGACAGAGAGAGAGAGACAGAGAGAGAGAGAGAGAGACAGAGACAGAGAGAGAGTGAAAGAAAGAAAGAAAGAAAGACGGAGACTAAGAGAGACAGAGAGAGAGACAGAGGGAGAGATAAGACAGCGAGAGAGACCGAGACACAAAGAGACATACATAGAGACAGAGAGATACACAGTCAGAGGAGAGGAGGGGCATGAGTGTTGCCCTTCTCAGAAAAGTAACGTGTTGTCTCGTCTGCATCAGTGTATACTGTGATCCAGTCCAGTAGCAGAGAAACGACATGGCCTCACCATGGAAGTCCGGAAGAAACCCCAAGGACATTGCCAACGTGATGCAAAAACTGCAAGGTAGATCTCATTCAATTGGGTTCTATTGGGGTACTGATACCTTGGATGCGTACGAAATGGCACCCTATTCCCTGGCTTACATAGTGCACTACTTTACATTTGGCCAGAGCTCTGACCAAACATAGTCCACTATATAGGGTATAGGATGCAATTTTAGACAAACCTTCTGTATATGTACTGTATGTATGCTGTGCCGCCTTGCTATTATTCTGATTCAATACCTTGGCTATGTGCCCACATGTCTGGAGTTTGTTCAATACCTTGGCTCTGTGCCCACATGTCTGGAGTTTGTTCAATACCTTGTCTATGTGCCCACATGTCTGGAGTTTGTTCAATACCTTGGCTATGTGTCCGCATGTCTGGAGTTTGTTCAATACCTTGGCTCTGTGTCCGCATGTCTGGAGTTTGTTCAATACCTTGGCTATGTGTCCGCATGTCTGGAGTTTGTTCAATACCTTGGCTATGTGCCCACATGTCTGGAGTTTGTTCAATACCTTGGCTCTGTGCCCACATGTCTGGAGTTTGTTCAATACCTTGTCTATGTGCCCACATGTCTGGAGTTTGTTCAATACCTTGTCTATGTGTCCGCATGTCTGGAGTTTGTTCAATACCTTGGCTATGTGTCCGCATGTCTGGAGTTTGTTCAATACCTTGTCTATGTGTCCGCATGTCTGGAGTTTGTTCAATACCTTGGCTATGTGCCCACATGTCTGGAGTTTGTTCAATACCTTGGCTCTGTGCCCACATGTCTGGAGTTTGTTCAATACCTTGTCTATGTGCCCACATGTCTGGAGTTTGTTCAATACCTTGTCTATGTGTCCGCATGTCTGGAGTTTGTTCAATACCTTGGCTATGTGCCCACATGTCTGGAGTTTGTTCAATACCTTGGCTCTGTGCCCACATGTCTGGAGTTTGTTCAATACCTTGGCTATGTGTCCGCATGTCTGGAGTTTGTTCAATACCTTGTCTATGTGTCCGCATGTCTGGAGTTTGTTCAATACCTTGGCTATGTGTCCGCATGTCTGGAGTTTGTTCAATACCTTGTCTATGTGTCCGCATGTCTGGAGTTTGTTCAATACCTTGGCTATGTGTCCGCATGTCTGGAGTTTGTTCAATACCTTGGCTATGTGTCCGCATGTCTGGAGTTTGTTCAATACCTTGTCTATGTGTCCGCATGTCTGGAGTTTGTTCAATACCTTGTCTATGTGTCCGCATGTCTGGAGTTTGTTCAATACCTTGGCTATGTGTCCGCATGTCTGGAGTTTGTTCAATACCTTGTCTATGTGCCCACATGTCTGGAGTTTGTTCAATACCTTGTCTATGTGTCCGCATGTCTGGAGTTTGTTCAATACCTTGGCTATGTGTCCGCATGTCTGGAGTTTGTTCAATACCTTGTCTATGTGTCCGCATGTCTGGAGTTTGTTCAATACCTTGGCTATGTGCCCACATGTCTGGAGTTTGTTCAATACCTTGGCTCTGTGCCCACATGTCTGGAGTTTGTTCAATACCTTGTCTATGTGCCCACATGTCTGGAGTTTGTTCAATACCTTGTCTATGTGTCCGCATGTCTGGAGTTTGTTCAATACCTTGGCTATGTGCCCACATGTCTGGAGTTTGTTCAATACCTTGGCTCTGTGCCCACATGTCTGGAGTTTGTTCAATACCTTGGCTATGTGTCCGCATGTCTGGAGTTTGTTCAATACCTTGTCTATGTGTCCGCATGTCTGGAGTTTGTTCAATACCTTGGCTATGTGTCCGCATGTCTGGAGTTTGTTCAATACCTTGTCTATGTGTCCGCATGTCTGGAGTTTGTTCAATACCTTGGCTATGTGTCCGCATGTCTGGAGTTTGTTCAATACCTTGGCTATGTGTCCGCATGTCTGGAGTTTGTTCAATACCTTGTCTATGTGTCCGCATGTCTGGAGTTTGTTCAATACCTTGTCTATGTGTCCGCATGTCTGGAGTTTGTTCAATACCTTGGCTATGTGTCCGCATGTCTGGAGTTTGTTCAATACCTTGTCTATGTGCCCACATGTCTGGAGTTTGTTCAATACCTTGGCTATGTGCCCACATGTCTGGAGTTTGTTCAATACCTTGGCTATGTGTCCGCATGTCTGGAGTTTGTTCAATACCTTGGCTCTGTGCCCACATGTCTGGAGTTTGTTCAATACCTTGGCTATGTGTCCGCATGTCTGGAGTTTGTTCAATACCTTGGCTATGTGTCCGCATGTCTGGAGTTTGTTCAATACCTTGTCTATGTGTCCGCATGTCTGGATTTCTGATGAATTTTATGTTATTTTAATGGACAAAAAAAATGCTTTTCTTTCAAAAACAAGGAAATTTCTAAGTGACCCCAAACTTTTGAACGGTAGTGTATATTATTTTAAATATATATTTTTAAATGTCTTCCTTCTCTATTATTTTCCACTAACCCTACCACCCCTCCCCTAATTGGAATAAACTAATGGACAACAACACTTAGGCTTCTATGTCCATCTTATACATACTATATACATTTTGTGGACACAGTGTATTTTAAGTTAGTTATATTTTTTAATATATTTGTCTTTAGTCCCACCCTTCAGCTACCCTCAACCCCTCCCATCTATCTATCCAGTTTTGACTTCTAATTGCCATACATGTTCCAATTGTGCTGTGATTTTTCACATAGCTCCTACAGATTGTAAATTAAATATGCTTTTTTTTGCTAAGAGTAATATTTATTATTGATCAATTGACTATGACTTTTCAAATCACCCAGAAAACAATGTCTTGTTTGTAATGGCCTTGTGTGCACTGCCACTGAAGTGCTGCCTGGGGGAAAGGCGATGGCAGTCTTATTACATTGCAGAGAATGACCCCTATTCATTCATCCAAAAACAGTGAATAAGGAACCTCTTGTGTTTTCTTGTTGTTGTAGTCTTTTTGGGAACTAAAGTTAAAATAGTTTATAATTTCATTAAGGTAACTGATGAGGTGCATTTAGAGAATTCCTGCAATAGAAGGAGTGGTCATCGAGCTACAAAGAGAAGCATTGTTGTAGTTTGTCCCTAGATAAATGTTTAAAAATATATATATATATAGTGCAATAATATAGTGCAATAAGAATGTATTCTCAGAAATGTGGCAGTTGGTTTCCAGAGCCATATATTACACATGGTTGGTGACATTGATATAAAACACCATATCCTGTTTGCTCTAAACCACACAAAATGTTCACGACACTTCCTCACTATGTATACTGAACAAAAATATAAACGCAACATGCAACAATTTCCATGATTCTACTGAGCTACAGTTCATATAAGTACATCAGTCAATTTAGATAAATTCATTAGGCCCTAATCTATGGATTTCACATGACTGGGCAGGAGCGCATTGGCCCACCCATTTTGGAGCAAGGCCCACCCACCGGGGAGCCAGGCCCAGCCAATCAGAATGAGCTATTCCCCACAAAAAAAGGCTTTATTACAGACATACAGTGCCTTGCGAAAGTATTCGGCCCCCTTGAACTTTGCGACCTTTTGCCACATTTCAGGCTTCAAACATAAAGATATAAAACTGTATTTTTTTTGTGAAGAATCAACAACAAGTGGGACACAATCATGAAGTGGAACGACATTTATTGGATATTTCAAACTTTTTTAACAAATCAAAAACTGAAAAATTGGGCGTGCAAAATTATTCAGCCCCCTTAAGTTAATACTTTGTAGCGCCACCTTTTGCTGCGATTACAGCTGTAAGTCGCTTGGGGTATGTCTCTATCAGTTTTGCACATCGAGAGACTGACATTTTTTCCCATTCCTCCTTGCAAAACAGCTCAAGCTCAGTGAGGTTGGATGGAGAGCATTTGTGAACAGCAGTTTTCAGTTCTTTCCACAGATTCTCGATTGGATTCAGGTCTGGACTTTGACTTGGCCATTCTAACACCTGGATATGTTTATTTTTGAACCATTCCATTGTAGATTTTGCTTTATGTTTTGGATCATTGTCTTGTTGGAAGACAAATCTCCGTCCCAGTCTCAGGTCTTTTGCAGACTCCATCAGGTTTTCTTCCAGAATGGTCCTGTATTTGGCTCCATCCATCTTCCCATCAATTTTAACCATCTTCCCTGTCCCTGCTGAAGAAAAGCAGGCCCAAACCATGATGCTGCCACCACCATGTTTGACAGTGGGGATGCTGCGTTCAGGGTGATGAGCTGTGTTGCTTTTACACCAAACATAACGTTTTGCATTGCTGCCAAAAAGTTCAATTTTGGTTTCATCTGACCAGAGCACCTTCTTCCACATGTTTGGTGTGTCTCCCAGGTGGCTTGTGGCAAACTTTAAACGACACTTTTTATGGATATCTTTAAGAAATGGCTTTCTTCTTGCCACTCTTCCATAAAGGTCAGATTTGTGCAATATACGACTGATTGTTGTCCTATGGACAGAGTCTCCCACCTCAGCTGTAGATCTCTGCAGTTCATCCAGAGTGATCATGGGCCTCTTGGCTGCATCTCTGATCAGTCTTCTCCTTGTATGAGCTGAAAGTTTAGAGGGACGGCCAGGTCTTGTTAGATTTGCAGTGGTCTGATACTCCTTCCATTTCAATATTATCGCTTGCACAGTGCTCCTTGGGATGTTTAAAGCTTGGGAAATCTTTTTGTATCAAAATCCGGCTTTAAACTTCTTCACAACAGTATCTCGGACCTGCCTGGTGTGTTCCTTGTTCTTCATGATGCTCTCTGCGCTTTTAACGGACCTCTGAGACTATCACAGTGCAGGTGCATTTATACGGAGACTTGATTACACACAGGTGGATTGTATTTATCATCATTAGTCATTTAGGTCAACATTGGATCATTCAGAGATCCTCACTGAACTTCTGGAGAGAGTTTGCTGCACTGAAAGTAAAGGGGCTGAATAATTTTGCACGCCCAATTCTTCAGTTTTTGATTTGTTTAAAAAGTTTGAAATATCCAATAAATGTCGTTCCACTTCATGATTGTGTTCCACTTGTTGTTGATTCTTCACAAAAAATACAGTTTTATATCTTTATGTTTGAAGCCTGAAATGTGGCAAAAGGTCGCAAAGTTCAAGGGGGCCGAATACTTTCGCAAGGCACTGTAAATACTTGTCAGTTTCATCAGCTGTCCGGGTGGCTGGTCTCAGAGGATCCCGCAGGTGAAGAAGCCGGATGTGGAGGTCCTGGGCTGACGTGGTCTGACGTTTTGAGGCCGGTTGGACGAACTGCCAAATTATTTAAAAGGATGTTGGAGGTGGCTTATGGTAGAGAAATTAACATTGAATTCTCTGGCAACAGCTTTGGTGGACATTCCCGCAGTCAGCATGTCAATTACACGCTCCCTCAAAACTTGAGATATCTGTGCCATTGTGTTGTGTGAAACTGCACATTTTATAGTGGCCTTTTATTGCCCCCAGCACAAGGTGCATCTGTGTAATGATCATGCTGTTTAATAAGCTTCTTGATATGTCACACCTGTCAGGTGGATAGATTATCTTGGCAAAGAAGAAATGCTCACTAACATGGATGTAAACTAATTTGTGCACCAAATTTGAGAGAAATAAGCTTTTTGTGCGTATGGACCATTTCTGGGATCATGAAACATGGGACCAACACTTTACATCTTTTTTTCATATTTTTATATAGTTCAGTATATAAAAATAAGTTATTCTTAGTCACTGTCTTGTTTTCAAGAAGTAGAGCAATGCTACTTGGGAAAGTGATACGGTTGTCAGGCATCTCACACTTTGGTTGCCATGGAGCCCAACACTTGCTGCAATGGAGCAATCATAGCTTCCTATTACTATTTGTTATCTGAACTTAATGATCAGCATTAAATACAGTTTGTAGGAGTTTGTTTTGTTGTTACTGTGTTGTTGTTGTTACATGCTTAAGTGCAAGTGTTTGTAGGTCCGAAATGACATGAATCAAGAATAATCCTAATTTAGCTCTGCTGCGTCGGTTGAAGGTTCTTAATATGGTTCCTCCTCTGCTCTTAAAGTTCTTTGGAGAACTCTTGCTCGATAAATAGTTAAGTGGGGGGTGGAGGGTTCTTGTTGTGTCATCTACGGTTCTTCAGAATTCTAAAAGGTTATTGTTGTGTCATCTACGGTTCTTCAGAATTCTAAAAGGTTCTTGTTGTGTCATCTATGGTTCTTCAGAATTCTAAAAGGTTCTTGTGTCATCTACGGTTCTTCAGAATTCTAAAAGGTTATTGTTGTGTCATCTACGGTTCTTCAGAATTCTAAAAGGTTCTTGTTGTGTCATCTACGGTTCTTCAGAATTCTAAAAGGTTCTTGTGTCATCTACGGTTCTTCAGAATTCTAAAAGGTTATTGTTGTGTCATCTACGGTTCTTCAGAATTCTAAAAGGTTATTGTTGTGTCATCTACGGTTCTTCAGAATTCTAAAAGGTTCTTGTTGTGTCATCTACGGTTCTTCAGAATTCTAAAAGGTTCTTGTGTCATCTACGGTTCTTCAGAATTCTAAAAGGTTCTTGTTGTGTCATCTACTGTTCTTCAGAATTCTAAAAGGTTCTTGTGTCATCTACGGTTCTTCAGAATTCTAAAAGGTTCTTGTGTCATCTACGGTTCTTCAGAATTCTAAAAGGTTCTTGTTGTGTCATCTACGGTTCTTCAGAATTCTAAAAGGTTCTTGTTGTGTCATCTACGGTTATTCAGAATTCTAAAAGGTTCTTGTTGTGTCATCTACGGTTCTTCAGAATTCTAAAAGGTTCTTGTTGTGTCATCTACGGTTCTTCAGAATTCTAAAAGATTCTTGTTGTGTCATATACGGTTCTTCAGAATTCTAAAAGGTTATTGTTGTGTCATCTACGGTTCTTCAGAATTCTAAAAGGTTATTGTTGTGTCATCTACGGTTCTTCAGAATTCTAAAAGGTTCTTGTGTCATCTACGGTTCTTCAGAATTCTAAAAGGTTATTGTTGTGTCATCTACGGTTCTTCAGAATTCTAAAAGGTTATTGTTGTGTCATCTACGGTTCTTCAGAATTCTAAAAGGTTCTTGTGTCATCTACGGTTCTTCAGAATTCTAAAAGGTTCTTGTGTCATCTACGGTTCTTCAGAATTCTAAAAGGTTATTGTTGTGTCATCTACGGTTCTTCAGAATTCTAAAAGGTTATTGTTGTGTCATCTACGGTTCTTCAGAATTCTAAAAGGTTCTTGAAATGTATGAAAGCCTGCAGACGTGTCTCTTTCATATCACACAGCAAATTGGCCAGTGTTGCCTAATGTTGATTTTTCAGTGTAACATTTTGAGTGTTGATTAAAGATTTAAATTAACACTCTAAATAGTTAAATTAACACTGGTGGTGTAGAATAAATTAATTACAGTGGTGTAGAATAACCTCAGTGTTGGTGTTAATAACCAGAGTTGAACCAAAACCCCGCCCATCTGTCATTATCATATTTCTCAGCACGCTCTATTGCAGGTTGATTTTTAGAATCGTTTGTTTCAATATCTATGTTTTTGCATGTACATTGATTGAGTCATTAATCTTATGCTACTCAAATATAAATAAGATACATTTTACTAAACTGATCCAATCTGTTACTTGGACTTATTTCACCCATTACTGGAATGGTTGTTCCAGTTCATCTGCGTAAGTTAGTCTCATTTAGGTAGTCTTTAGGTAGTCTCATTTAGGTAGTCTCATTTAGGTAGTCTTTAGGTAGTCTCATTTAGGTAGTCTTTAGGTAGTCTCATTTAGGTAGTCTCATTTAGGTAGTCTTTAGGTAGTCTCATTTAGGTAGTCTTTAGGTAGTCTCATTTAGGTCGTCTTTAGGTAGTCTCATTTAGGTAGTCTCATTTAGGTAGTCTTTAGGTAGTCTCATTTAGGTAGTCTCATTTAGGTAGTCTTTAGGTAGTCTCATTTAGGTAGTCTCATTTAGGTCGTCTTTAGGTAGTCTCATTTAGGTAGTCTCATTTAGGTAGTCTTTAGGTAGTCTCATTTAGGTAGTCTTTAGGTAGTCTCATTTAGGTAGTCTTTAGGTAGTCTTTAGGTAGTCTCATTTAGGTAGTCTTTAGGTAGTCTCATTTAGGTAGTCTTTAGGTAGTCTCATTTAGGTAGTCTTTAGGTAGTCTCATTTAGGTAGTCTCATTTAGGTAGTCTTTAGGTAGTCTCATTTAGGTAGTCTCATTTAGGTAGTCTTTAGGTAGTCTCATTTAGGTAGTCTTTAGGTAGTCTCATTTAGGTAGTCTTTAGGTAGTCTTTAGGTAGTCTCATTTAGGTAGTCTTTAGGTAGTCTCATTTAGGTAGTCTTTAGGTAGTCTCATTTAGGTAGTCTTTAGGTAGTCTCATTTAGGTAGTCTTTAGGTAGTCTCATTTAGGTAGTCTTTAGGTAGTCTTTAGGTAGTCTCATTTAGGTAGTCTTTAGGTTGTCTCATTTAGGTAGTCTTTAGGTAGTCTCATTTAGGTAGTCTTTCCAATCTTGACAGTTATTTTTAATGCAGGGTAAAATTCCAAATGTTTGATATTACACATCACTTTGTAAGCCAGCATAATGTGACTTGCAGACCTGATATGGCCTGTAAAACCATGAGTTTCTCGTCACTGTATCAGGGTAAAACTTGGCCACGGTTTCCCAAACTCGGTCCTCCAAGGAGTGCACATGTTGTTCTTTGCCCTAGCACTACACAGCTGATTCAAATGGTTAACTAATCATCCAGCTTTGATCATTTGAATCAGCTCTGTATTGTTAGGGCAAAAACCCCACGTTCACCCCTTGGGGTCCTGAGGACCAACTCTGGGATACGCTGAACTAGGCCCACAAAATAAGGCCTTATGAAATAATGTACTGTATTGTCTTAAAGAATTTCATTTGAATGATAACACAATCACTTAGGATCTCATTTGGTGAAGGCCACAGGACTAAACATTTATGAATGCACCAACCATGTCTTTGTCACTAACAAGCATAGTCATGGGTGGTACTGGTAACTCAAAGGGCACCCTGGGAAATATGCAAATAAGGCTCAACACCTTATTTCCATAAAATAAGGTGATGAGTGTGTGTGGTTCTTCAAAGAACCATCCCTTTTAAGGTTCTTCAGAGAACCTCAAATGGTTCCCCTATGGCATCGCTCTGAAGAACCTTATTTGGTTCTAACTGGAACCCTTATTTTTAAGAGTGTATCAAAGCCAATCTTCAACTGAGAAATGTTTCTGCTCGCTGAAATGGAAGTCTATCCTAGGACAGAGAACAGATCAATACAGGATACAGTCTTTCCGTTGGTGTCCTCCCCTGTCACAATGGCATCAGGTCATCACCACCATCCTCTGATAGGGGCCATCCCTGAATTGAGAGTCTAGATTTTCAGCTTGCACCTTCACCTGTGGGAGTTTTGTCCATAGAAATTGTAAATTCATCCCTGAATTGAGAGTCTGTGGTCCCAATTATCTTCCCACCCTTCCCCTTGGCCCCAACACCTTGGATGTTTGCAGATCTGAAGGGTCAAAAGCAGTGTAGTGATGGAACTCACAGGTCTGCAAACATCAAAGTGTTCTGGGTTAGGGGAAAGGGGAAGGCGTAGGGAGTGAATTGGGACCGAATTTCAGCTCGTAACCTGCACCACTTGTGGATGTTTTGTCACTCTGATGGTAGGCGGATGTGTGTGTGGCTCGTTACCATAGTTACTGTGTTATGAAACATCTCTGTGTGTTTGTACCACTTCTGTCTATTTCTATATCTATTCGTTGTGTGTGTGTAGCTTGTTACCATAGTTACTGTGCTATGAAACATGTGTGTGGCTGTGCCACAACTTTCCGATAACCAACTTCCTGCTCTTTAAGAGGATGTTTTCCTGGGTGTCAACTTTAGCTATTTCTAATCTTTGTCAAATGTTGAAGCGATGAGTGCCAATAGGCCAGAACACCTGCCATTTGAGTGGAGGGTAATGTAATCATCACAACATTTTTAGAGAGAGATTCTGTCTTAAACTATACAGGACAGTGTAGTTGCTGAGATGTAAGGTGCAAGGTTTGGTATTTTTATTAATTCATTTTTGTGAATAAATCATCATCCTTGAGAAAAACGTGATGGTGACTGAACATTAAAATGTTATTAAAGGCCCGTGTGTGCATGTGTGTGTGAGCGTGCATGTTTCAGTGCCCGTGTGTGCATGTGTGTGTGAGCGTGCATGTTTCAGTGCCCGTGTGTGCATGTGTGTGTGAGCGTGCATGTTTCAGTGCATGTGTGTGTGAGCGTGCATGTTTCAGTGCCCGTGTGTGCATGTGTGTGTGAGCGTGCATGTTTCAGTGCCCGTGTGTGCATGTGTGTTTGTGTTGAAACCTTACTCTCAAACTCTTTACTTAGGCATGCCCAAGCTTGAACTGGGCATGTGCCAACCTGGCTCAATGTAAGGTAAAGCTTACCACGTTCAGCCAATGACAACCTAGTGTGTGTACATCTTACCAAACAGTTGGTATATGTTTGACATCCACTGGAACGCTTGAGTATTTGACAGGTCAACTCAACAGTGAACAACCCTATTCATGTAAGCTAGATTTACGGAAGTGACACAAGATGTGGCTCCTCTTTGCATCTGTTTGCTACTCCTTTCTCTTTTCCTGAATTTCTATTCAGAATATTTTAGCCCCTCATATTTGTTAGAACAGTGGAGATTTTTAGCATGTAAATCTTGGTGGGGCAAAAACAATAATAAGTGGAATCCATGCCAGCAAAGCCACTACACAACACAACACTAAACAATACATTAATTTCACTATAACGGTGACAAACGGTGCCCACAAACTGTTAAGGCCTACATAAAGCTGTCCCAACAGCAGTACCAACATCTTGTGACTGCTACACCTGGCTATCAGCAGAGCTTTGTCTGGCAGAAAAACATTTTATATATATATATATACAGTATATACATATCTTTTAAAAATATATCTCCTTTATAATTTTCCGCTAACCCTACCACCCCTCCCCTAATTGGAGTAAACTAATGAACAACTAATGATTGTGTTGCGTATCAGTTCTTAAACCTTGTGCCATGGAATCGGTACATCAAACTATTTTGCAATCTATATTGCGCAGTGGTCAATTTTTTGGTCCTTAAATGAAACGGAAATATTTTTTGATTTATCAACATATTTCTTTAACCAATTTTGGTCTATAATGCAGGGCCGACAGACAAGTTCCTTACTTTTTTCCTCTTCCACTTGCCTCTTCCATTTTTGCGGTAATGCTGCAATCAGTTGGTTGTAATTTTGGGGTAGAACAGATATTTCCATATATTTTTGTTAGCTGCATGTGTGACATCACTCCACCAGTCCTATTTATTATATATTTTACACACTAATTGATAAAAAAATAATGTTTTTTTTAATCAATTAGTGTACTTGAGTTTAACCACAGTGTTTAGTATATTATTTGTTCTGTATTTTCTGGTGGATTCAACTGAAATTGCAACCAACTTTCTATGGCTTGATAAAAAAATTACAATATTTTGGAGATGATTTATTTTGCAAATAACCGAAAGCGAGGGGATGTAATGTGAATAAAGGGAAAAGGGCCATTCTTGAACATAGGATGAGACATTCTTATTTATTTGCTAGAGAACCAGTTCGAATTTAAGTATAACGTTTGTAAGATTGAAGCCTTTGTCTAATACTAAAATATTTAATCATTTCTGCCCCCCCCCCCCCCCCCCCAAATTAATTTTCATTATAGATATAGGCCCTTTTCATTTAGTCTGGCTTGACATTCCAAATAAAATGGTATATTCTTTGCTCATATAATTTAAAAAACAGGTCGCTAGGTGTAGGCAAGACCATACGCAAATAGGTAAACTGGGGTATGACTAAAGAGTTAATCAGGGTGATTTTTCAACAAGTAGACAGGTATTTTCCTTTCCATGGTAGCAAGATCGTATCTATTTTTGCCAACTTTCTATTGAAATATATTGGAGTGAGATCATTTATTTCTTTCAGGATATGTATACCGAGTATGTTCACATCCCCGTCAGACTATTTTACTGGTAAACTACACGATAATGTAAGATATGTCTTTTTTTGTGATCCAATACACAATATAATTAATTAACTTGTCATAATTTGGTTGTAATCCAGAGAGGTTTAAAAAATTGTCTAGATCCTCTATGAGGTTGGGGAGGGATCCAAATTGTGGATTTGAAAGAAAACATGAATCATTAGCGTACAATGACGCCTTTGTTTTAAAGCCCTGGATTTTGGACCACTTAATATTATTGTTGGATCTGATTTTAACAGCTAACATTTCATTGGCAATAATAAATAGATATGCCGAGAGTGGACAACCTTGTTTAACTCCTCTTGACAGTTTAAAACTTTCTGAGAAGTAGCCATTATTTACTATTTTACACATAGGGTTACTATACATAACTTTAACCCAGAATATAAGAGATTTGCCCAAATTGATATATTCCAGGCATTTATATATAAACTCCAGTCGTACAGTACTTTATCAAATGCCCATTCAAAGTCAGCTATGAATACCAGGCCTAGTTTCCCTGATTTGTCATAGTGTTCTATTGTTTCTAGTACTTGTCTTATATTATCTCCAATGTATCATCCATGTTAAAAACCATGTCTGATTAGGATGAATAATATCCAACAATACCTTTTTAATAATATGCGCCATTCACTGTATTTTCACTGTGTTTGCGTTTTACTGTTCCATAAGGAACGCTTTACTGTTCCATTGTTTTTTAAAAGTCTGATTCTACTGCTTGCATCAGTTACTTGATGTGGAATACAGTTCCATGTAGTCATGGCTCTATGTAGTACTGTGCGCCTCCCATAGTCTGTTCTGGACTTGGGGACTGTGAAGAGACCTTTGGTGGGGAATGCACAGCTGTTTGCAAGTCATTTAAACAGACAGCTCGGTACAGTCAGCTCGGTATATCAGCATTCAACTGCAATTTTCCTAAATCCCTCTTTGTGGCAACTGACCACACGGCTGAACAGTAGTCTAGGTGCGACCAAACTAGGGCCTGTAGGACCTGCCTTGTTGATAGTGTTGTTAAGAAGGCAGAGCAGTGCTTTATTATGGGCAGACTCTTAGCAACTGTTGTATCAATATGTTTTGACCATGACAGTTTACAATCCAGGGTTACACCAAGCAGTTTAGTCACCTCAACTTCTACATTATTCATTACGAGATGTAGTTGAGGTTTAGGGTTTAGTGAATGATTTATCCCAAATAGAATGCTTTTAGTTTTGGAAATATTAAGGACTAACATATTCCTTGCTACCCATTCCGATACGAACTGCAGCTCTTTGTTAAGTGTTAGTCATTTTAGTTTTTGTAGTAGCTGACATGTATAGTGTTGAGTCATCAACATACATAGACCCACTGGCTTTACTCAAAACATGTCGTTAGTAAAGATTGAAAAAATTAAGGGGCCTAAACAGCTACCCTGGGGAATTCCTGATTCTACCTGGATTATGTTTGAGAGGTGTCCATTAAAGAACACCCTCTGTGTTCTGTTAGACAAGTAACTCTTTATCCACATTACAGCAGGTGGTGTAAAGCCATAACACACACGTTTTTCCAGCAGCAGACTATAATTGTTAATGTCAAAAGCTACACTGAAGTCTAACAGACAGCCCCACAATAATTTTATCATCAATTTCTCTCAGCAAATCATCAGTAATTTGTTTAAGTACTGTGCTTGTTGAGTGTCCTTCCCTATAAGCGTGCTGAAAGTCTGTTGTCAATTTGTTTACTGTGAAATAGCATTGTATCTGGTCAAACACTATTTTTTCCGAAAGTTTACTAAGGGTTGATAACAGGCTGACTGGTCGGCTATTTGAGCCAGTAAAGGGGGCTTTACTATTCTTGGGTAGCGGAATGACTTTAGCTTCCCTCCAGGCCTGAGGGCACACACTTTCTAGTAGGCTTAAATTGAAGATGTGGAAAATAGGAGTGGCATTATCGTCCGCTATTATCGTCAGTAGTTTTCCATCCAGATTGTCAGACCCCGGTGGCTTGTCAATGTTGATAGACAGCAATACCTATTTCACCTTTTCCACACTGACTTTACGGAATTCAAAAGTACAATTATTGTCTTTCATAATTTGGTCAGATACTGTATACTTGAATGTGTAGTGTCAGTGTTTGTTGCTGGCATGTCATCCCTAAGTTTGCTTATCTTGCCAATGAAAAAGTCATTAAAGTAGTTGGCAATATCAGTGGGGTTTGTGATGGTTGATCTCATTCAATGAATGGAGCCGAGTTTGCCCTTTTTCCCAAAATGTCATTTAATGTGCTCCAAAGCTTTTTACTATCATTCTTTATATCATTTGTTTTTGTTTCATTGTGTAATTTATTTTTATTTTTATTTAGTTTCTTAATTTGCAGTATTTGTGCCAATCAGTTAGGCTGCCAGACTTTTGCCTCATCCATCTCAACCATACAAATGTTCAATTCCTCATCAATCCAAGGGGATTTAACTGTTTTTACAGTCATTTTTTTAATGGGTGCGTGCTTAATAATAACTGGAATAAGCAATTTCATAAATGTGTCAAGTGCAGCATCTGGTTGCTCCTCATTACACACCACAGACCAACAGCATCTGGTTGCTCCTCATTACACACCACAGACCAACAGCATCTGGTTGCTCCTCATTACACACCACAGACCAGCAAATATTCTTTACATCATCAACATATGAATCACTACAAAACGTATTGTATGACCTCTTATACACTATATTAGGCCCAGCCTCTGGAACGTTGGTTTTCCTAGATATAACTACTATATTGCGATCACTACGTCCTACAGATTTGGATACTGCTTTAAAGCAAATTTCTGCAGCATTAGTAAAGATGTGATCGTTACATGTTAATGATTTTATTATTGTGCTGTTTGTAAATACCCTGGTAGGTTTGACTGACAACCTAAACCAGGTTGCAGGCACTGGTTACAGTTTCTTGAGTGGGCAGCTTGATGAGAGCCAGTCAATATTTAAATCACCCAGAAAATATACTTCTCTGTTCATGATATCACATACATTATCAAGCATTTCACACATATTATCCAGATACTGTAGGCTACAACGCTACAGCACCATGTGAAGTAATACCAGGATTTATCATTTAGTCTGCCCAGCTTCAGTCGTGGTTAAAAAGTTAGTGCTTCCTGTGCCAACATAAATTCTCTGTCACTTACCTTTGTGAAACATTTAGACTCAGATATTGAGACTGCGTACCATTTACACACTAAGAGAGGCTGCCCGCCTTCGCCTGAAACATGTTTGTGAATGGGTCATGAATTAGTATTTCAATTGAACCTTCATAGTGCTTCCCATTTAATTGAATCCAAACATTTAGCAGGATCATTACATTAGGTTAGACTAGAGCACCGTAGAATCCACCCAGGCCAACAGATCCTCCACTTTATAAGGAGGGTGAAGGTGACACCCAGTCTCCTCTGATGTTCTCATGTTATCACTGCCTTTTACTGCCAGGAGAGATGGGAGAGGAGAATGGTGTGCATGACTAGCCCAGCCCGACACGGCCCAGATGCTCTCGGTTTCAGAATGACTGAGTCATTGTGGTTTCCGCTTTTATAGCTAGTGATGGTGTGTCTGGTCTGAGGAGGATGTGAAGAAACACTGCCAGTGAACGGTTTGTGGTGGGCATGTCGCGTGTGATCCCTACCCTCCCTCACAGGAAGCACAGTGATAGGCATAGAGAGAACCCATCAGACCTCATTCTGGTCTGTCACAATCAGCATTAGCACAAACACATATGCAGTTTGTTCTGAGGATGTGTGAAGTGGCACTGACATGTATCTATGTATATAACTCTGTTGCCTTTTCTGAACAGGCATGTTTTCTGTTACATTAATGTTCATTTATGAGGAAAGTTTTGCAGGCTATAGGCAGGATATGTAGGCTCATGTCTCCTCTGTACCTGTAAGAGAGTGGTGATTATTCTCTGTCTCCAGCCATGAGATTATATCGGTCTGGAAACTGTTAGCTGTAGAACATAAAGTCTGTGATCTGTGCCCTGATTGCACCTACTGTACTGGCAGCTGCTGCTGACACTGTCTCCCTCTCCCTCTCTCTCTTTCTCTCTCTCTCTCTCTCTCGCTCTCTCTCTCTCTCTCTGTCTGTCCCTTTGTCTCTCTCTCTCTCTGTCTGTCTCTCTCCGTCTCCGTCTCTGTCTCTGTCTCTCTCTCCGTCTCTCTCTCTCTCTCTCTCTCTCTCTCTCTCTCAATTCAATTCAAGGGCTTTATTGGCATGGGAAACATGTGTTAACATTGCCAAAGCAAGTGAGGTAGATAATATACAAAAGTGAAATAAACAATAAAAATGAACAGTAAACATTACACATACAGAAGTTTCAAAACTATAAAGACATTACAAATGTCATATTATATATATACAGTGTTTTAACAATGTCTCTCTCTCTCTCTCTCTCGCTCGCTCTCTCTCTGTCTGTCTCTTTCTCTCTCTCTCTCTCTCGCTCTCTCTGTCTCTCTCTCTCTTTATTTACTAATTTCTGTCATTTGAAAGCTAAACACCAGATGTCCCTGTTTCCTGTGTAATTTCAGATGTTGTCTTATCAAACTTACCTTGCTGAAGTTCAAGTGCTGAATCGGTTCAAGCCCTCTAACCCTATATCATTATTCTATGCTTGTCAGAACTACAAAGTTCTGTTGCTCTCAGTTAAAGGGAGCAACAGAGGGAGTGGGCTTCAACAGTGGTCCCTGGTGATCTGACTTCACAGCCTTTTCTGTCTAGATAGACAGCAATTTCTTAAACTCCATGATATATTCTGATCAACTGGCTTGTTTTTGTGTCAGGAAACTAAATACCCCAAAATCAGATAATATACAGTTGAAGTCGGAAGTTTACATACAGCTTAGCCAAATACATTTAAACTCATTTTTTCACAATTCCTGACATTTAATCCTAGTAAAAATTCCCTGTCTTAGGGCAGTTAGGATCACCACTTTATTTTAAGAATGTGAAATGTGAGAATAATAGTAGAGAGAATTATTTACTTCAGCTTTTATTTCTTTCATCACATTCCCAGTGGGTCAGAAGTTTACATACACTCAATTAGTATTTGGTAGCATTGCCTTTAAATGGTTTAACTTGGGTCAAACGTTTCGGGTAGCCTTCCACAAGCTTCCCAGAATAAGTTGGGTGAATTGTGGCCCATTCCTCCTGTCAGAGCTGGTGTAATTGAGTCAGGTTTGTAGGCCTCCTTGCTCGCACACGCTTTTTCAGTTCTGCCCAAACATTTTCTATAGGATTGATGTCAGGGCTTTGTGAGAGGACGCACTGCACCCTCCCAGCGCCCCGGAGACACAGCACGCAGAGCCGGCGCAGGATACCCTGGACCAAAACTGTGTACCGGCGACCAGACCCGCTGAGCAGGCACCATACGCCCTGGCTCGATGCCCGCGCTCGCATGACACTCTCGGGGGCTGTCCTATAGCGCACCGGGCTATGGACACGTACTGATGACACCGTGCGCTTAACCGCATAACACGGTGCCTGACCAGTAACGCGCTGCTTATAATAAGCACGAGGAGTGAGCGCAGGTCTGCTACCTGGCTTAGCTCCACCCCTCGTGTGCCACCCCCCAAAAAAAATTGGGGGCTGTCTCTCGTACCTGTCGCACTGCCTCCTCATATCGCCGCCGCTCAGCTTTCGCTGCCTCCAGCTCTGCTTTGGGGCGGCGATATTCGCCAGCCTGTGCCCAGGGTCCCTCTCCGTTCAGTATCTCCTCCCATGTCCAGGAGTCCTGTGATACCGGCCGCTGTTGTTGCTGCTGTTGTTGCTGCTGCTGCTGTCGTCGCTGTCTTTTACCACGCCGCTTGGTCCTTGGTTGGTGGGTGATTCTGTCACGGTCGTCCTCCTCTTCATCTGATGAGGAGAGGCGAGAAGGATCGGAGGACCAAAATGCGGCGTGATATGTGTTCATCATGAATTTTAATAAAGAAAAACCCGAACACTATACAAAAACAGTAAACAAAATAACAACCGTGAAGCTAATGGGAGCTGCGCTGAAACAAGCCATCAACATAGACAATCACCCACAAACAAACAGTGCAACCCAGGCTACCTAAGTATGATTCTCAATCAGAGACAACTAATGACACCTGCCTCTGATTGAGAACCATACTAGGACGAAACATAGAAATGCCCCAAAACATAGAAAAACAAACATAGACTGCCCACCCAACTCACGCCCTGACCATACTAAATAAATACAAAACAAAGGAAATAAAGGTCAGAACGTGACAGAAATTGTGATACAGTGAATTGTAAGTGAAATTATTTATTATTTCTAGACGACCAATTCTCATAGCTTTTAGCCGTACCATTATCCTACTCCTCCTCTGTTCCTCTGGTGATGTAGAGGTGAATCCAGGCCCTGCAGTGCCTAGCTCCACTCCTATTACCCAAGCGCTCTCTTTTGATGACTTCTGTATCCGTAATAGCCTTGGTTTCATGCATGTTAACATTAGAAGCCTCCTCCCTAAGTTTGTTTTATTCACTGCTTTAGCACACTCTGCCAACCCGGATGTTCTAGCCGTGTATGAATCCTGTCTTAGGAAGACCACCAAAAATTCTGAAATCTCTACCCCTAACTACAACATTTTCAGACAAGATAGAACTGCCAAAGGGGGCGGTGTTGCAATCTACTGCAAAGATAGCCTGCATAGTTCTGTCCTACTATCCAGGTCTGTACCCAAACAATTTGAACTTCTACTTTTAAAAATCCACCTCTCTAAAAACAAGTCTCTCACCGTTACAGCCTGCTATAGACCACCCTCTGCCCCCAGCTGTGCTCTGGACACCATATGTGAACTGATTGCCCCCCATCTATCTTCAGAGCTCTTGCTGCTAGGCGACCTAAACTGGAACATGCTTAACACCCCAGCCATCCCACAATCTAAGCTTGATGCCCTCAATCTCACACAAATTATCAATAAACCTACCAGGTACCACCCCAAAGCCGTAAACACGGGCACCCTCATAGATATCATCCTAACCAACTTCCCCTCTAAATACACCTCTGCTGTTTTCAACCAATATCTCAGCGATCACTGCCTCATTGCCTGCATCCGTAATGGGTCAGAGGTCAAACGACCTCCACTCATCACTGTCAAACGCTCCCTGAAACACTTCAGCGAGCAGGCCTTTCTAATCGACCTGGCCGGGGTATCCTGGAAGGATATTGATCTCATCCCGTCAGTAGAGGATGCCTGGTTATAAAAAAAAATGCCTTCCTCACCATCTTAAATAGGCGTGCCCCATTCAAGAAATTTAGAACCAGGAACAGATATATCCCTTGCTTCTCTCCAGACCTGACTGCCCTTACCCAACACAAAAACATCCTGTGGCGTTCTGCATTAGCATCGAACAGCCCCCCTGATTTGCAACTTTTCGACTTTGTCAATCACCACATCCTCAACGGCAGACACGATAGCCTTGGTTTCTCAAATGATTGCCTCGCCTGGTTCACCAACTACTTCTCTGATAGAGTTCAATGTTTCAAATTGGAGGAACTGTTGTCCGGGCCTCTAGCAGTCTCTATGGGGTTGCCACAGGGTTCAATTCTTGGACCGACTCTCTTCTCTGTATACATCAATGATGTCGCTCTTGCTGCTGGTGAGTCTCTGATCCACCGCTACGCAGACGACACCATTCTGTATACTTCTGGCCCTTCTTTGGACACTGTGTTACCAACCCTCCACACAAGCTTCAATGCCATACAACTCTCCTTCCGTGGCCTCCAATTGCTCTTAAATACAAGTAAAACTAAATGCATGCTCTTCAACCGATCGCTGCCTGCACCTGCCCGTCCGTCCAACATCACTACTCTGGACGGTTCTGACTTAGAAAATGTGGACAACTACAAATACCTAGGTGTCTGGTTAGACTGTAAACTCTCCTTCCAGACTCACATCAAACATCTCCAATCCAAAGTTAAATCTAGAATTGGCTTCCTATTTCGCAACAAAGCATCCTTCACTCATGCTGCCAAACATACCCTTGTAAAACTGACCATCCTACCGATCCTCAACTTTTGCGATGTCATTTACAAAATAGCCTCCAATACCCTACTCAATAAATTGGATGCAGTCTATCACAATGCCATCCGTTTTGTCACCAATGCCCAATATACTACCCACCACTGCGACCTGTACGCTCTCTCTGGCCCTCGCTTCATACTCATCGCCAAACCCACTGGCTCCAGGCCATCTACAAGACCCTGCTAGGTAAAGTCCCCCCTTATCTCAGCTCGCTGGTCACCATAGCAGCACCCACCTGTAGCACGCTCTCCAGCAGGTATATCTCTTTGGTCACCCCCAAAACCAATTCTTCCTTTGGCCGCCTCTTCTTCCAGTTTTCTGCTGCCAATGACTGGAACGAACTACAAAAATCTCTGAAACTGGAAACACTTATCTCTCTCACTAGCTTTAAGCACCAGCTGTCAGAGCAGCTCACAGATTACTGCACCTGTACATAGCCCATCTATAATTTAGCCCAAACAACTACCTCTCCCCCTACTGTATTTACTTATTTTGCTCCTTTGCACCCCATTATTTCTCTACTTTGCACATTCTTCCACTGCAAATCTACCAATCCAGTGTTTTACTTGCTATATTGTATTTACTTCGCCACCATGGCCTTTTTTTGCCTTTACCTCCCTTGTCTCACCTCATTTGCTCACATTGTATATAGACTTGTTTTTCTACTGTATTATTGACTGTATGTTTGTTTTACTCCATGTGTAACTCTGTGTTGTTGTATGTGTCGAACTGCTTTGCTTTATCTTGGCCAGGTCGCATTTGTAAATGAGAACTTGTTCTCAACTTGCCTACCTGGTTAACTAAAGGTGAAATAAAATATAAAAAATACAGAAATATTGCTAATACCATTCTTTTGCCCCATGCTGTTGTATTGTAGCATGTTGTTAATACTATTCTGTTGCCCCATGCTGGGGTATTGTAGCATGTTGTTAATACTGTTATGTTACCCCATGCTGTTGTATTGTAGCATGTTGTTAATACTATTCTGTTTCCCCATGCTGGGGTATTGTAGCATGTTGTTAATACTGTTATGTTACCCCATGCTGTTGTATTGTAGCATGTTGTTAATACTATTCTGTTGCCCCATGCTGGGGTATTGTAGCATGTTGTTAATACTATTCAGTTGCCCCATGCTGGGGTATTGTAGCATGTTGTTAATCCTATTCTGTTACCCCATGCTGGGGTATTGTAGCATGTTGTTAATACTGTTATGTTACCCCATGCTGGGGTATTGTAGCATGTTGTTAATACTATTCTGTTACTCCATGCTGGGGTATTGTAGCATGTTGTTAATACTAATCTGTTACCCCATGCTGGGGTATTGTAGCATGTTGTTAATACTATTCTGTTACCCCATGCTGGGGTATTGTGGCATGTTGTTAATACTAATCTGTTACCCCATGCTGGGGTATTGTGGCATGTTGTTAATACTATTCTGTTACCCCATGCTGGGGTATTGTAGCATGTTGTTAATACTAATCTGTTACCCCATGCTGGGGTATTGTAGCATGTTGTTAATACTAATCTGTTACCCCATGCTGGGGTATTGTAGCATGTTGTTAATACTAATCTGTTACCCCATGCTGGGGTATTGTAGCATGTTGTTAATACTAATCTGTTATCCCATGCTGGGGTATTGTAGCATGTTGTTAATACTATTATGTTTCCCCATGCTGGGGTATTGTAGCATGTTGTTAATACTGTTATGTTTCCCCATGCTGGGGTATTGTAGCATGTTGTTAATACTGTTATGTTTCCCCATGCTGGGGTATTGTAGCATGTTGTTAATACTGTTATGTTACCCCATGCTGGGGTATTGTAGCATGTTGTTAATACTATTCTGTTACCCCATGCTGGGGTATTGTAGCATGTTGTTAATACTAATCTGTTACCCCATGCTGGGGTATTGTAGCATGTTGTTAATACTATTCTGTTACCCCATGCTGGGGTATTGTAGCATGTTGTTAATACTAATCTGTTACCCCATGCTGGGGTATTGTAGCATTTTGTTAATACTATTCTGTTGCCCCATGCATACACACAAGCACGAACAAGCACACACATACAGTACACAATCACACACACACACACACACACCCTCCCACTACACACACACACACCCTCCTGCACACACACACACACACACACACACACACACACACACACACACACACACACACACACACACACACACACACACACACACACACCCTCCCTCCCTGCTTAAATGGGGGATAATGCAGCAAAGGCAGCCTGTGACATCACTGCCTCCCTGATTGGTTGAGCAGTGCTCCAGGCTGATCCCTCCTGCTCCTGTCTTGGATGGATGCTGCTGCTCGAGGGAGGCGGGGCTACTGGGAGGCAGGGTTACTGGGCGGCAGGGAGGCGGGACTACTACGAGGCAGGGAGGCTGGCAGTGTAGAGGAGGCTGGGCTGTGCACACATCACATGCATTATACATGACTTCCACACAACACAAGCGTGGTTCCTGTCCTCTGGATCATGGGAGAATAACAGGAAGAGGAGGGAAGGATGGGATGATGGGAAATATCGTAAATATCTGTCTCTGTTAGAGGGGTTTCCACTGCTTGCTCTGGTCTGTGTGTGTGTGTTTGTTTGTGTGTGTGTGTGAGTGTGTGTGTGTGTGTGTGTGTGTGTGTGTGTGTGTGGTCAGGGTGTGTGTGGTCGGGGTGCGTGTGTGTGTGCGTGTGTGTGTGTGTGTGTGTGTGTGTGTGTGTGTGTGTGTGTGTGTGTGTGTGTGTGTGTGTGTGTGTGTCGGGAGTAGGAAGGGATTGAGGCTGCGTTCCTGCAGCTAACCCCCAGCAGCTCAGCTCTGTGTTGTCACCGGGAAACAAGCGACCATCCAGGCTGAGGCAGCCCAGATCTGTTCTGCTTCCTGTCTGAAATAAAAGGGAAAGGACCAGCTGTGGTTCCCCCTCTTTCCTCGATTTCTTTTTCCACTGTGGATGGACTGTCATCCTCTGCTCAGACAGACAGACAGATAGACAGACAGAGGCTCACAACAAGCTCACTATGTGAAGGGCATAAGGAGGGAGGTGGCGAACATGTGACTGGAGAATGGCTCACTATAAGGATGTAACTGTCAAAAAGAGCTCTTCTCTTAACTTGGTGACGGGATTCTTTCAGTATCTCCGTGGTAAGTAGGCCGGCAGAAGCGTTTTATATAGATCATCGCTGTATCCCATTCTCTCAGGATTTAGATAGAAAACAACAAGGAAACCTGCCTTCGATTGTGGCTTATATGTAGGTGAACTAGATGCATGAGCCAGATGTTGCATGATAGTGTGTTGTTAGTCTGGCCCTGTTCTCCTGCAGCAAGTGACCAGGCAGTATATTTCAAATGCGAATTTAAAAAAAATGGCCACTGTGTGTGTCCAGTGTTGTTCAACCTACCGGCAGACATGTCACTGTCACATGTCAATGTCACCCTTCTTTTCTATGACAGCGACAGAAGTTGAATCCACAAAATCAGATGTTTTGTTTTGTGTGAAAGCAGAAATGCATTATGCATGAGACACAGAGTCTGTCTGCAGTTATTATCCCCCCTCCATAAAGGGCTTGGTTGGGGGTGACCTGAAAGGCCACGCATGTCATTATTGGTGGATTGGGCACTGAGCAGTGAGTCTGCAAGAATATAAATGTATTCTCCTTATGACCTCATAGTGTTAAGATGCAAGCAAGCTCCTGTCAATATCTATTGGGCGTGATTAGATTCTATGTATATACCGTTTTTAACTGTAAGAGAAATGACAGTATTATTGTGAAGTTTAAGTGCATCTTTGGCCATTTTTTCACATGTCCCTTTCTTGATCTGTTAGGTCTTGAACTACAATGAGTGTACAAAACATTAAGAACACCTTCCTAATATTGAGTTGCACCCCCTTTTGCCCCCAGAACAGCCTCAAGTCATTAGGCATGGACTCTACAAGGTATTGAAAGTGTTCCATAGAGATGCTGGCCCATGTTGACTCCAATGCTTCCCACAGTTGTGTCAAGTTGGCTTGATGTCCTGTGAGTGGTGGACCATTCTTGATACACACGGGAAACTGTTGAGCGTGAAAAACCCAGCAGCGTTGCAGTTCTTGAACCTGTCTCCTCCCCTTCATCTACACCGATTGAAGTGGATTTAACCGGTGACATCAATCAGGAATCATAGCTTTCACCTGGATTCACCTAGTTAGTCTATATCATGGAAAGAGCAGGTGTTCCTAATGTTTTGTCCACTCAGAGTCTAGTTGTGTTGAAGAATTCTCCACTGCATATTTTCCTCTCGTCTGCAATTGTAATGGACACTACTCACTACTCGATTAAATATTCACACTGTTTGTGAATGCACTTACTTTAACAGGCTACATGAAGCACTGGGAACAGAGAATATACTGTAGCATGAAACCGGGGCGGCAGCAGTGGGTGTAAGGTGACTAACCGGTGTCTATGTGACATCATGACAATGTTCCGTGACATCGTGACAATGTTCTGTGACATCATGACAATGTTCTGTGAGATCGTGACAATGTTCTGTGACATCGTGACAATGTTCTGTGAGATCGTGACAATGTTCTGTGACATCGTGACAATGTTATGTGACATCGTGACAATGTTATGTGACATCGTGACAATGTTCTATGAGATCGTGACAATGTTCTGTGACATCGTGACAATGTTCTGTGACATCATGACAATGTTCTGTTCCACTTTTATTACAGATGAGCAAGAAGCAGTACAGAAGAGGACTTTTACTAAATGGATCAATTCCCACTTGACAAAGGTAAGAGGATATTACTTTTATTTTTCTCCTTGTGCTTCTCTCACAACACTTTATAAGACATGTGTATCCTATGATGGGCTATTATGACACCCACAGCTTCCATTTCGGTATAAGAGCTGAGATTATGAGATAATGTTATTACAACGGTATAATCACTGAGATACAACAATTTTATCACTATGGTAATAATTATATCCTGAATATTAACCTGATCATGATGTAATGTCTGTAACTGCCAGTCTTATTGCCTCTCTATGGACAGTGGCATTTCATTTCATGTGTGAACTGAGATTGGATCGTTGTCATCCAATCATAATGATTCTGAGAGGCTCCGTTACATTGAATCGGTTTTAATCACTTATAATGTCAGAGGTTTTAGGTTCTTTATGTTCATATGGAAACTACAGTTTGATTGACGTCATGATAGGTTCGTAACATTTGGAGATATATTTTTCATTATCTGTTTGAATTGTGTGACGGTAGTTACTGAGGTGTTTGTGGAATTCAGTATCAGTCCTGTAGAGTTATTTTAATTGTGAATACTGTTACTGAAGATGAGTATATTGGGTTGTCACAACAACATTGGAACCAGTGGGTTGTCACAACACCATGTTGGGTTGTCACAACAACATCGGAACCAGAGGAGAGTCAGACAGAGAAAGTAAATATGACTCAGTGCAGAGATCCCTGTGTTGCTCAGTTTCTGAGCAGGCCACAGTGGGCCTGCAGTATGTCTTACTGAGTCAATGTGATCCGAACAGTCAAGATGAGGAGAAAGGAATAGTGTGTGTGTGTGTGTGTGTGTGTGTGTGTGTCCATGGCTTGGTTTGGCAGGCAGGGAGAGTGCAGCAGCACAGTGCAGATGGAGAGTGTGAGATGGGAGGAGCTTGTCTCTGAAGGAAGCAGTCAGTCTGCTCCTAAAGCCCAGGTGGCAGTTCAGCTCCTTAACACTATAAACACTCTCATAATGACCTATAACCATTGTTACAAACACATATCATGGCCATTCATCATAAACAAATATTGGTTTACCTAGAGTCATCTGTTCTTTCAACCAATCGATTGGTCAACATTTTTAAGTGTGTATTTTTCCCTATATAGACACACACTATGTGTTTTAATCAAATCAACTACATGTAGGCTACTGAGTTTGTCTGATGCTTTAAGCACACTGTGATTAAATAATTAAGACACATACATGACTCAAGAGGGATCCAGAGATCAAGATAGCCCAGTTGAAAATTAAACTGTTCTGGACCCTCTTTCTCCTGCTGCTACTGGCCTTTGCAGATTCTGCAGTTACACTCTAAATAGGCTACACCAGGGGTCGGCAACCTTTTCCATTTGGAGTGCCAGTTTATATTACCATTTCTACTGATCTGCGTGCCAGTTATGGTTTTTATATGCACATTTTCGTGGAAGAGTTTAATTTAATTTGTAATAAAGTCTTAGTATCTCAAAATTATTATCATGTGGTTAATCAAAATTCTCAAAGTAACTTCTATTGCCATTGCCAACTATGTAAAAATATGCCTACATAAATAAAGCCAACAAATAAAAATATAATATAAATCACATTGGCTACGCATGGACTGTCGGCAAGGAACTTTAAACATTGTATCAACTATTAACTTGGGTCTGGCCTGAAGCTCTTGCCAGCCTATTTCATGACTTTTACACCAGATCAGAGCATGACATTTCCCCCCCCCCCCTTTCACACTGAGTAGTTACTGAAAGAGACCTGGACAGATTTTTCAAACAGGCTACGTTGAGGAACTATTGTCATTCTCAATGGATGTAAAAACAGACTTTGTTTACTTGCTGTTTGAGGTGAAGAAAACATTACTTTGAGAAGTTCCACAAGGGGTTGTGAGTTAAGATGATCAGAAATACTATCAGATCCCCAAATGGGCACATTTATAGGTCTACATTTGCACACAGGCTAGGTAGCCTAGGCCTACTTCTATGTGCAATCAGGTGCGCGTCCTCACTCAACATTGACAGGAGCACTGCAAACAAACAACAATGAATAAATTGACATCTCCTAAATGGAATGAAATAAACCAAAACGTTTTCCTCAAATCAAATCAAACTTTATTTGTCACATGCGCCGAATAAGTGTAGACCTTACTGTGAAATGCTTACTTACAAGCCCTTAACCAACAGTGCAGTTCAAGAAGTGTAGCCTAGGTTGTGGCTCTGCAAACAACGTGTCCACTCCAACAATGGGAGTGGTAAAAGACTGTAATAATAATATATTGAATGCATTAACAGAAATTACCATAACTAAACACAAACATTGTAGATTAGAAATTATGAGTATTAACGGTAAATTTACTACTGGTGCTACTGGTGTGCCATCCCATCTGTGGTCTCCACAATGGATTAGTCCGCTGAGACAGGTGTGAATCAGACAGGTGACTCATGTACCATAAAATATACTGCTCGACATCTTGGTCTACCGACAGCCTATTGAACAAACGATCGACCAGTCGACTAAATGGGGTCAGACCTAATCATCGTCATAATGACTGTGTTCATAATGCGTTACAGATTATGGGCTTAATAGAGAGTGTTAGTGCGTACCATGTTTTCTTACTGGATTTTAAGCAGCCAGGTTTTGCTCGCTCAGAAGCTTTAGGTGACACAGCACATTGGGCTGCTGCTTGGTCAGGGCGCACAGATAAAGCAACACATTGGGCTACTGCTTGGTCAGGGCGCACAGATAAAGCAACACATTGGGCTACTGCTTGGTCAGGGCGCACAGATAAAGCAACACATTGGGCTGCTGCTTGGTCAGGGCGCACAGATAAAGCAACACATTGGGCTGCTGCTTGGTCAGGGCGCACAGATAAAGCAACACATTGGGCTGCTGCTTGGTCAGGGCGCACAGATAAAGAAACACATTGGGCTGCTGCTTGGTCATGGCGCAGAGATAAAGCAACACATTGGGCTGCTGCTTGGTCAGGGCGCACAGATAAAGCAACACATTGGGCTGCTGCTTGGTCATGGCGCAGAGATAAAGCAACACATTGGGCTGCTGCTTGGTCAGGGCGCACAGATAAAGCAACACATTGGGCTACTGCTTGGTCAGGGCGCACATATAAAGCAACACATTGGGCTGCTGCTTGGTCATGGCGCACAGATAAAGCAACACATTGGGCTGCTGCTTGGTCAGGGCGCACAGATAAAGCAACACATTGGGCTGCTGCTTGGTCAGGGCGCACATATAAAGCAACACATTGGGCTGCTGCTTGGTCAGGGCGCAGAGATAAAGCAACACATTGGGCTGCTGCTTGGTCAGGGCGCACAGATAAAGCAACACATTGGGCTGCTGCTTGGTCAGGGCGCACATATAAAGCAACACATTGGGCTGCTGCTTGGTCAGGGCGCAGAGATAAAGCAACACATTGGGCTGCTGCTTGGTCAGGGCGCACAGATAAAGCAACACATTGGGCTGCTGCTTGTTCAGGGCGCACAGATAAAGCAACATATTGGGCTGCTGCTTGGTCAGGGCGCACAGATAAAGCAACACATTGGGCTGCTGCTTGGTCAGGGCGCACAGATAAAGCAACACATTGGGCTACTGCTTGGTCAGGGCGCACAGATAAAGCAACACATTGGGCTGCTGCTTGGTCATGGCGCAGAGATAAAGCAACACATTGGGCTGCTGCTTGGTCAGGGCGCACAGATAAAGCAACACATTGGGCTGCTGCTTGGTCAGGGCGCACATATAACGCAACACATTGGGCTGCTGCTTGGTCAGGGCGCAGAGATAAAGCAACACATTGGGCTGCTGCTTGGTCAGGGCGCAGAGATAAAGCAACACATTGGGCTGCTGCTTGGTCAGGGCGCACAGATAAAGCAACACATTGGGCTGCTGCTTGGTCAGGGCTCAGAGATAAAGCAACACATTGGGCTGCTGCTTGGTCAGGGCGCACAGATAAAGCAACACATTGGGCTGCTGCTTGTTCAGGGCGCACAGATAAAGCAACATATTGGGCTGCTGCTTGGTCAGGGCGCACAGATAAAGCAACACATTGGGCTGCTGCTTGGTCAGGGCGCACAGATAAAGCAACACATTGGGCTGCTGCTTGGTCAGGGCACAGAGATAAAGCAACACATTGGGCTGCTGCTTGGTCAGGGCGCACAGATAAAGCAACACATTGGGCTGCTGCTTGTTCAGGGCGCAGAGATAAAGCAACATATTGGGCTGCTTCAAGTGCCATATTATGTATATATACAGTGTTGTAATGATGCAAATATTTAAAGTACAAAAGGGAAAATAAATACACATAAATATAGGTTGCATTTACAATGGTGTTTGTTCTTCACTGGTTGATTTTTTCTTGTGGCAACAGGCCACAAATCTTGCTGCTGTGATGGCACACTGTGGTTTTTCACCCAGTAGATATGGGAGTTTATCAAAATTGGATTTGTTTTTTAATTCTTTGTGGGTCTGTGTATTCTGAGGAAATATATGTTTCTAATATGGTCATACATTTGGCAGGAGGTTAGGAAGTGCATCTCAGTTTCCACCTCATTTTGTGAGCAGAGCCTGGTCTGCCTACGGTGGCCTTTCTCAATAGTAAGGGTATGCTCACTGAGTCTGTACATACTAGTCAGAGATTTCCTTTGTTTTGGGTCAGTCACAGTGGTCAGGTATTCTGCCACTGTGTACTCTCTGTTTAGGGCCAAATAGCATTCTAGTTTGCTCTGTTTTTTGTCAATTCTTTCCTTTTATCTTTTCGTTTTCTCATGATTTGATTGGGTCTAATTGTGTTGCTGTCCTGGGGCTCTGTGGGGTCTGTTCGTGTTTGTGAACAGAGCCCCAGGACCATCTTGCTTAGGGGACTCTTCTCCAGGTTCATTTCTCTGTAGGTGAAGGTTTTGTGAATCGCTTCCTTTTAGGTGATTGTAGAATTTAACGGCTCTTTTCTGGATTTTGATAATTAGCGGTATCGGCGTAATTCTGATCTGCATGCATTATTTGGTGTTTTCCCACTTAAACTGAGATATTTTTGTCCCATTTTGTGAATTCTTGGCTGGTGAGTGGACCCCAGGCCTCACAACCATAAAGGGCAATAGGTTCAAATCCAATCAAATTGTATTGGTCACATACACATGGTTAGCAGATGTTAATGCGAGTGTAGCGAAATGCTTGTGCTTCTAGTTCCGGCCGTGCAGTAATATCTAACAAGTAATCGTTCTATAACTGATTTAAGTATTTTTTGCCAGATCTTAATTGGTATGTCAAATTTTATGTTCCTTTTGATGGCATAGAAGGCCCTTCTTGCCTTGTCTCACAGATCGTTCACAGCTTTGTGGAAGTTACCCGTGGCGCTGATGTTTAGGCCAAGATACAGTGCTCTAGGGCAACGGTGTCTAGATGGAATTTGTATTCGTGGTCCTGGCATCTGGACCTTTTTTGGAACACCATTATATGCCCTCCTAGGTTGGGGTCAGAAGCACCAGATCATTAACAAACAGTAGACATTTGACTTAAAATTCTAGTGGGGTGAGGCCAGGGGCTGCAGACTGTTCTAGTGCCCTCGCCAATTCGTTGATATATATGTTGAAGAGAGTAGGGCTTAAGCTGCATCTCTGTCTCACCCCCCGGCCCTGTGGAAAGAAATGTGTGTGTTTTTTGCTAATTTTAACCGCACACGTGTTGTTTGTGTACATGGATTTTTTTTTTTAAACCTTTATTTAACTAGGCAAGTCAGTTAAGAACAAATTCTTATTTTCAATGACTGCCTAGGAACAGTGGGTTAACTGCCTGTTCAGGGGCAGAACAACAGATTTGTACCTTGTCAGCTCGGGGATTTGAACTTGCAACCTTACGGTTACTAGTCCAACGTTCTAACCACTAGGTTAGAAGCAGCTGTCTAATGCTAGGGCAAAAACCAAAATGTGCACCCAGGGGGCCCCGGGACAGTGTTTGGAAAACCCTGCTCTACTGGAACCTACTGCTACTGTATGAGGGATTCAAATCTAAATTCTTATCAGATCATCTGTCAATCAGTTTATCAAATCTCATCTAAACTTTTCTCGTCCGATAAGCAAAGCCATTCTGAATGGATTATAATAGATCCTGTGGTGGGTGCCTGAAAGATCCCATTTTCAATATTGATTCTGAATGTAACAAAATTCCCATAACATTAGCGAGGATGAATTTATGATGGAAAGTGCTGTCTCTTTCAGTTTGAACTTTCACTCTGCAGTCACGCTTTTCCCATAGTGTCCATTTCCTCTCACATTACCAAGCACTCTTCCACTGATTTACTGTTTTATGACCGTGTGTGTGTGTTTGTGTGTGCGTGATAAGTGTGTGCGTGTGTGCGTGTGCATGTGTGTGTTATAACAGTGAGGAGCGGGCTTGACATGTGACTTTGTTTGTCACTTAAACCAAGGATGGGCTTGATGGTTTACCTTGTGACTCATTAGTAGAATGCCATTCTGGAAATGTGTGATTCATGCTACCAGTCAAATAGTTTAATTTAATTTCTATATTTTAGTGGTTCATGTTGTGGTTAGGATACTGGTAGTCACGGAGGAATACTAGCATCTACAAGTCTTTCATTGGATTCTGTCTCTGAAGCAAACAAAATAGCACAAAAAAACAGTGGAGACCTTAATTTTCACGTGTGTGTGTGTTTGTGTGTGTGTGTGTGTGTGTGTGTGTGTGTGTGTGTGCCTGCCTGCCTGTTGTGCCCCACACAGTCACAGCCAATTGCATACTGTCATCCTGTCATCCTGTCATCCTGTCATCCTGTCATGCTGCCATCCTGTCATCCTGTCATGCTGTCATCCTGTCATGCTGTCATCCTGTCATGCTGTCATCCTGTCATCCTGTCATCCTGTCATCCTGTCATGCTATGTGTCGAGTTGGGAAATGAAACAGCTCAGCCCTCCAATAAAATTCCTACAAAGCGCCGAGCTTAATTAATTAAACCTTTGATTCCCAGTCAAATTTCTTTGATTATTCTGTGTTTCATAAAGTAGATTCCTCTGTCATCAGTCAGTCAGAATTCCCTCAGCTCTGATAATACATTAGTTAGTATGCTAATGTGGACCCATGCTCTAATTTAGCACTGAATCACACCGCCTCAGAAACGGGAACCAAGCCACCTCAGAGGCTCTGAGGCACATGCACCATCTTTACAGCTGCGGGGGAGCTCTTTCTGTTCTCTGCATAGCTCTGTCTGTAGCCAGCCAGCAAGCTGTTCAGTCTGGACCCCAGTCTGTAGCCAGCCAGCAAGCTGTTCGGTCTGGACCCCAGCCTGTAGCTAGCCAGCAAGCTGTTCGGTCTGGACCCCAGCCTGTAGCTAGCCAGCAAGCTGTTCGGTCTGGACACCAGCCTGTAGCTAGCCAGCAAGCTGTTCGGTCTGGACCTCAGCCTGTAGCTAGCCAGCAAGCTGTTCGGTCTGGACCCCAGCCTGTAGCTAGCCAGCAAGTTGTTCGGTCTGGACCCCAGCCTGTAGCTAGCCAGCAAGCTGTTCAGTCTGGACCTCAGCCTGTAGCTAGCCAGCAAGCTGTTCGGTCTGGACACCAGCATGTAGCTAGCCAGCAAGCTGTTCGGTCTGGACACCAGCCTGTAGCTAGCCAGCAAGCTGTTCGGTCTGGACACCAGCCTATAGCTAGCCAGCAAGCTGTTCGGTCTGGACCTCAGCCTGTTGCTAGCCAGAAAGCTGTTTGGTCTGGACCCCAGCCTGTTGCTAGCCAGCAAGCTGTTCAGTCTGGACCCCAGCCTGTAGCTAGCCAGCAAGCTGTTCGGTCTGGACCCCAGCCTTTAGCTAGCCAGCAAGCTGTTCGGTCTGGACCTCAGCCTGTAGCTAGCCAGCAAGCTGTTCGGTCTGGACCCCAGCCTGTAGCTAGCCAGCAAGCTGTTAGGTCTGGACCTCAGCCTGTAGCTAGCCAGCAAGCTGTTCGGTCTGGACCCCAGCCTGTAGCTAGCCAGCAAGCTGTTCGGTCTGGACCCCAGCCTGTAGCTAGCCAGCAAGCTGTTAGGTCTGGACCTCAGCCTGTAGCTAGCCAGCAAGCTGTTCGGTCTGGACCCCAGCCTGTAGCTAGCCAGCAAGCTGTTCGGTCTGGACCCCAGCCTGTAGCTAGCCAGCAAGCTGTTAGGTCTGGACCTCAGCCTGTAGCTAGCTAGCTCTCTGCTCTCTTTTCTCCTCAACACAAGGACTGGGGGAGAATGAATGTCTTGTGTTTCTAGGATTTACATATTGAGAGATTATAGGCGATTATAATGAGATAATGAGCCTTTATTAATCTACAGTGGGTCTATAATTGGTAACGGTATACCATTTGCTATGTTCAAACAATGTTCAATGTCTAAGTCTTTTATTCATTTATCTGTTGAATTAAGATGTTGTCTCTTCTCTTTCCTAGCGTAAACCACCTCTAGAGGTCACCGACCTTTTCGAGGACATCAAGGATGGGGTGAAACTGTTAGCTCTATTGGAGGTGCTGTCTGGACAGAGACTGGTAAGCCCTGCTCTTAATAAAAACAGCTTGGCCACTGGATACTTCTGTTCGTGCTACAGAGTTCAGTTACATTTAATTACCACACTATAGTGTAAAGGGAGGATTATACAAATGTTCTGTATGAATAAAGGAACTACGAATTCACAGCCAGTAATCACACTGTAGTTGTGTGTTATACAGGCCTATTCGTCAGTCAGTGCTACTCTCGTACATTGCTGGTTGTTGTATACAGTACGTATTTGTTGCTGTTTTTAATGTGAGTGCTCTGGTTGGTAAGATTTGCATTGTATTTACAGTATTACTTATGGGAAATACATTTGACCTTCACTTGAACCCTCCCCCCTCTTCCCCCAGCCGTGTGAGCAGGGCCGCCAGTTGAAGAGGATCCACTGGGTATCCAACATCGGCACCGCCCTCCGGTTCCTAGAAGGCAGGAAGGTAAGCACACCCTCATAGTGACAACTAAGTCGTTTTCTGAAGTATTTTGTCATAGCTTGAGTTTAAAGTATAAACCAAAGTGCTTCTTAGCAATGTCACTAATAGCTTTAGGACAAGGCTTGTGAAAAGTAGATGAACTTCTATTTAATGCTACAGTAACAGTTTGAAAATGAACTGTCATTTGATAGTGTTTAGGAACAAAAATACAGTGCTGTGAAAAAGTATTTGCCCCCTTTCTAATTTTCTATATTGTTGCATATTTTTGATACTGAATGTTATCAGATCTTCAACCAAAACCTAATATTAGATGAAGGGAACCAGAGTTTATATTTATTAGGATCCCCATTAGCCGACACCAATGGCGACAGCTAGTCTTAGCATTTGCCCCGTTACACTCAATAAGTGGTTGTGCCACCTTTAGCTGTAATGACTGCAACCAAATGCTTCCTGTAGTTGTTGATCAGTCTCTCACATCGCTGTGGAGGAATTTTGGCCCACTCTTCCATGTAGAACAGCTTTAACTCAGCGGGATTTGTGGGTTTTCAAGCATGAACTACTCCTTTCAAATCCTGCCACAACATCTCAATTGGGATTAGGTCTGGACTTTGACTAGGCTATTGCAAATCCTCAAATGTGTTACTTTTAAGCCATTTTCATGTAGACTTGATTGTGTGTTTTGGATCATTGTCTTGCTGCATGACCCAGATGCTCTTCAGCTTCAGCTCACAGACAGATGGCCTCCTGTAGAATTCTCTGATACAGAGCAGAATTCATGGTTCCTTCTATTAACCTTTCTAGCGACCCACCTCAACAACATCGAAATTGCAGAGCGCGGAATTCAAACTACAGAAATATAAATATTTAACATTCATGAAAATACTTGTGTAATAAATACATCAAAATAAAGCTTTACTTCTTGTTAATCCAGCCGCTGTGTCAGATTTCAAAAAGGCTTTCTGGTGAAAGCACACCATGCGATTATCTGAGGACAGCGCCCCGCATACAAAACCATGAAAAACATTTTCCAACCAGGCAGGTGCGACACAAAAGTCAGAAATAGCGATATAATAAATGCCTTCCTTACCTTTGAAGATCTTCTTCTGTTGGCACTCCAATAGGTCCCAGTTACATCACAAATGGTCCTTTTGTTCGATAAAGTCCTTCTTTATATCCATAAAAACTCAGTTTAGCTGGTGGGCATCAGTCAATATGTTATGCACGTGAGTGAGGACCCAAAAGCGGTTTAACAAAAACAGAGTCCTTTAATGTCAAAACACAGGGAAAACATAGATCCTCTTCAGATGTAAATAATGGCAAAATAGACAACCCGCAGAGAGGGCGACAAATGAATCATAAAGTCCTTCTGATATTTACCCCTTCTTAGCAGCAGAGGAGAATAGCTGGGTTAGAATCCCCTTCTTAGCAGCAGAGGAGAATAGCTGGGTTAGCGGCGACAGACTGCTGGTCTCTCTGGGTAGGCGCGGGTCGTAGAGGACAGAGGTACCTGATCACACGTAGCATCAGAAGAACAGGCAGATTCCGACAGGACAGGACAAGGGTGAAGCAAACAAGACGATAGTTTGGTTCTGGCATGAGAAACTCAAACGAGAATCTGACAAAGACAGAAGCAGGAACAGAGAGAGAAATAGAGACCTAATCAGAGGGAAAAAAGGAACAGGTGGGAAAAGGGTGAACGAGGTAGTTAGAGAAGATGAGGAACAGCTGGGGGAAGGAGAGGAAGAGAAGGTAACCTAATACGACCAGCAGAGGGAGACGGAGTGAAGAGAAAGAACAGGAACAAGACATAATATGACAATACATGACACAATAATCCACTGGTTTTCCTCCTTCAAAATGCATACAAAATGAATCCCAAACTTTACCAATAAACTTATCCAAACAAGTCAAACAATATTTATAAGGCCTCCCGGGTGGCGCAGTGGTTAAGGGCGCTGTACTGCAGCGCCAGCTGTGCCATCAGAGTCCTGGGTTCGCGCCCAGGCTCTGTCGTAACCGGCCGCGACCGGGAGGTCCGTGGGGCGACGCACAATTGGCCTAGCATCGCCCGGGTTAGGGAGGGCTTGGTCGGTAGGGATGTCCTTGTCTCATCACGCACCAGCGACTCCTGTGGTGGGCTGGGCGCAGTGTACGCTAGCCAAGGTGGCCAGGTGCACGGTGTTTCCTCCGGCGCATATTTATAATCAAACATTAGGTACCCTAATATGTAAATAAACTATCAAATTTAAGACGGAGAATAGTATGTTCATTACCGAAGATAAATAACAAAGAACAAGCTTTCCTCCACGCGCATGGAAACACTACAGCGAAAACGGGAGCCACTCAAAAACTACAACTTCTAGCTTATTTTTCAAAAACCAGCCTGAAACTCTTTATAAAGACTGTTGACATCTAGTGGAAGCCCTAGGAACTGCAATCTGGGAGGTTTTCGCCTTATAATAAAAGTGACAGCCATTGAAAACAGTGGTAGGCTGAATTTTTTGGGGGGGGATGGTTTGTCCTTGGGGTTTCGTCATCCATATCAGTTCTGTTATACTCACAGACATTATTTTAACAGTTTTAGAAACGTTAGAGTGTTTTCCATCCAAATCAACCAATTATATGCATATCCTAGCTTCTGGGCTTGAGTAACAGGCAGTTTACTTTGGGCACACTTTTCATGTGGACGTCAAAATACTGCCCCCTAGCCCATTGAGGTTTTAAGACAAGTTGTCCAGGTCCTGTGGCTGGAAAACATCCCCGAACCATCACACTACCACCACCATACTTGACCGTTGATATGAGGTTCTTACTGTGGAATGCAGTATTGGTTTTCGCCAGGCATAATGGGACCCATGTCATCCAAAAAGTTATACTTTTGACTCATCTGTCCATAGAACATTCTTCCAAGAGTCTTGATGATGGCATTGCCCCTATGTAGCTTGTTTCTGGTCACAGGTTCAGAATGGTTAAAAAATCACAACACGTACTTAAAATTAACCTTACAAATAGCAGTGTTGGGTGATTTGGAAAGCCATAGTCAGTCAAATAATAATATAATAATACTTGTAGGAAAGGTTTTCATCTTTAGCTCACAATCTGTGGATAATATACGATTAGAAAGGTGCAAAAATGTTGTAAAACATCACAACACAGTTTAAATATATGGCACGTTGAAACCAAACGAGGGATGTCTATGGTGATAGGTGGGATGGGCTGAGAGTGGCTGATAGGTGGGATTAAAGAGCTTATGATTGGTGATGTATTATTGTTACGTGTCTGCTTTATATAGAAGTACCATGTATGTAAATGTGTATGCATTTTGTATGTGTAAAATGTATTTGTAAAATGCATATGTAGCAGAAAAGCTGAAAGAAAACAACAAATATATTTGTCCTCCGAAGAGGGGAGGTTAATAAAAAAATAATAAAATATCTTGAATATCATCCAGGTGCTTCCAGGTGCTTTTTGGCAAACTTGAGTCACCTTTTTGGATGAGATGGGTCCCATTATATCTGGTGAAAAAAACTAACTCAGGTTCCCTTCATATAATATGAGGTTTAGGTTGAAGATCTGATAACAATACGTATCAAAAATATGCAAAAATAGAGAAAATCAGAAAGGGGCCGTCTACTTTTTCACGGCACTGCTGATAAATGAAGGCTCTGCATGAAGAGATGTATCTATGCAAGGCCCTATGGATGGAACATCCTGTCTCAGTTTGTATTTCTCTGAGGCATATCTCTTATCGTAACCCTCTCTCACCATGCCTGACCTCTGACCTCAGTCTGTGTACCGAGGATCCCCGGTCAGTGGCTGCCTGTAAAACACACATATACTGTATGCATTCCTCTTGTTTGATGCACGGTGTGTATTCCTAGATATTCTTTGGTCGAGCCTTTTTTTTCCTCATAGTGCATCTTGATTACTGTAATGCCACCAACCAGGTGCTTTAAGTCTTTCATGCATTTTGTATGTGTTTTGACTCAAACTTTGGTGTCAAATCTTTCTTTCCTTCTTCTTCTTCCAACCTTTATGAAATAGTAGTAAAAAAAAGGGGAAACTAGTTCAATGCCGATCCAAAGTTTGTTGTGATTATTCATTACATTGGCTTTATTGTTAGTGTCCTGTTAAATTGAGCATGCAGCCAGAAAGTGTCAGTGTTTTTAAGCTTTGTTTCCATTGAACATGGCATACAAATAAAGGCATTTTAACTCATTATATGAAGAGTGCATTGGTCCTCTTTCCTTTTTGATGAGAACGGTACATCTTTCATTTTCCTCAGTTGAGCTTAGCTGTTTCTGCCTCACACGCTTCCGCTCTATAAATGCCTAATATCAGAATGTTATTTGGGTTGTTAATTGGATTTCGTCTGACGTTCTTGATTTCTTGTTTCTAGTTTTTTATTATGTAAAATGTGTGTACTTGTTTGGCATTTTACTGCACTTTTAGGTATTTGGTATTTGGTATTTTATTAGGGTCCCCATTTGCTGTTGCAAAAGCAGCAGGAGCTAGTAACACAAGCATTTTGCTCCACCCGCTATAGCATCTGCTAAACTGTGTACTTGACCAATCAACTTTGATTTGATTTATTAGAGAGCTGATTTTGATGTCTGTGAAAGAAAATCATAAAATCTCCATTATTATGTCAGTGGCCCCACTCAATCAATAAATGCCTTTATTTGTTAACAATTCATTCAGAATGCACCCATGTATATATATATTTAAATATCTGCATTTCCCAAGTTAATTTTATGACAAGATTTTAATTGCAGTTCAATTTGGGTTTTCTTTCCAAACAGATCAAGCTAGTCAACATCCATGCCACTGACATAGCAGACGGTCGACCATCCATTGTCCTGGGGTTGATTTGGACTGTCATCCTCTACTTCCAGGTAATGTGTTGTTGTATCTGCAGGAGAACATTGGGGTCCAGGTAGAAAGAACCCTTTTGTTGGATGTTGCCATGGTCACTCGCAGCAATGTTTGCTCTAATTCCCGACCCCCTGTCAGATCGAGGAGTTGACCAGTAACCTGCTAGCCCTGGAGGCCCTGTCCAGCAGCACCTCCTCAGTGGACAGCATGGCCAGTAGCTCAGAGACAGGCAGTCCCGCCTTAAAGAGGGAGGTGGCACCCAAGAAGTTCCAGGGCAATGCCAAGAAGGCCCTCCTCAGATGGGTACAGAGCACTGCTGCCAAGTACGTACATTATGCCACTAACTATTACCCCAGTATGTACATTATGCCACTAACTATTACCCCAGTATGGACATTATGCCACTAACTATTACCCCAGTATGTACATTATGCCACTAACTATTACCCCAGTATGTACATTATGCCACTAACTATTACCCCAGTATGTACATTATGCCACTGTTACTATTACCCCAGTATGTACATTATGCCACTAACTATTACCCCAGTATGTACATTATGCCACTAACTATTACCCCAGTATGTACATTATGCCACTAACTATTACCCCAGTATGTACATTATGCCACTAACTATTACCCCAGTATGTACATTATGCCACTAACTATTACCCCAGTATGTACATTATGCCACTAACTATTACCCCAGTATGGACATTATGCCACTAACTATTACCCCAGTATGTACATTATGCCACTAACTATTACCCCAGTATGTACATTATGCCACTAACTATTACCCCAGTATGTACATTATGCCACTAACTATTACCCCAGTATGTACATTATGCCACTAACTATTACCCCAGTATGTACATTATGCCACTAACTATTACCACTAACTGTTACCCCAGTATGTACATTATGCCACTAACTATTACCACTAACTATTACCCCAGTATGTACATTATGCCACTGTTACTATTACCCCAGTATGTGCATTATGCCACTAACTATTACCCCAGTATGTACATTATGCCACTAACTATTACCCCAGTATGTACATTATGCCACTAACTATTACCCCAGTATGTACATTATGCCACTAACTATTACCACTAACTGTTACCCCAGTATGTACATTATGCCACTAACTATTACCACTAACTATTACCCCAGTATGTACATTATGCCACTAACTATTACCCCAGTATGTACATTATGCCACTAACTATTACCCCAGTATGTCCATTATGCCACTGTAACTAAGTGGGCAAAACTGGTTATAATGATGTCAATACAACCCAACATAATTTTGTCAACCAGCTTAGCCTGCTGAGGTGGTCGATTGTTTTGCCTGTGTGTGTGTGTGTGTGTGTGTGTGTGTGTGTGTGTGTGTGTGTGTGTGTGTGTGTGTGTGTGTGCGTGTGTGTGTGTGTGTGTGTGTGTGTATGTACATACTCTTGACTGACCACCACCATTGTCAGCCAAGAGTAAGGGAAGCCAAACTGTCTGTATTTTGTTTAGAATTATAATTTCAACAGTACTCGGTCACTACCCCACTGTAAACGTGTTATTCTGCTTGTCCCAAGTGGTCAGGGCATCGAGGTAAAGGACTTTGGTGCCAGTTGGCGTAGCGGTGTGGCGTTCCACTCTGTGGTCCATGCCATCCGCCCAGACCTGGTGGACATGGAGTTGGTGAGGAGGAGGAGCAACCGGGAGAATCTGGAGGAAGCCTTCTCATTGGCCGAGAACGAGCTGGGCATACCACGCCTGCTGGACCCAGAAGGTTCCACCTCTACCCATCTATTTATAATGAAAAATAAATTGCTTTGTCAAAATAAGCACACACTCCCTCACACATCCCCGTTGCTCTGGTTGGTGTATAGGGCAGCAACAATGCGTCTCCACTTCTCTTCTATCTTGAACTGTGTAATTCCAACAGAACTGTATGAAACACATGTCAAGGTGTGATGTGGGTATTTCATTTCATTAATGTGTTGTTGATAGGTCTGGAGATAAGGATGCAGACAGCAGCTCTGCGGCAATAAACCTTTCTGTTTTTATCATGGCCCTTCGCAATTATCAGGCCGGAGATGGAGATGAGAGCAAACATTTATGATTAGATATCAGAGTGTCAGAGTAAATGCTAAACGTATCCTCCTTCGGGGCACACGTGTCAAACCAAATCAAATGCATCATTTGGGAATGACAACAAGTGACATGCTGTTCTGGAGGAGCGTACAGACATGGTACTTCATTGACATGACTGTAGTTTCCTGGCTGGATGGATAGCCCTGATGTCAGTGTTGAGTTGCTATTGCTACTAGTGACACCGGCCTCTCTCTCTCTGTCTTCCTCTGCAGACGTGGATGTAGATAAACCGGATGAGAAGTCCATCATGACATATGTTGCTCAGTTCCTCAAGCACTATCCCAACCCCCACCACTCTGAGACAGATGGACAGGGAGAAGAGGTACCTAACTATATTCACTGAAGTCCTGAGTCTAAGACTGTATTGGCATTGGCAAACTCAGTGTTGTGTTGTAATGCTTTATGTACTTTAATCTGTGTTTGTATTCTTGATTGTGCTACTGTATTCTTGTTTTTGCTACTGTATTCTTGTTTTTGCTACTGTATTCTTGTTTTTGCTACTGTATTCTTGTTTTTCTTATTTATTTTTTTATCATTGCATGAACTCATCAATCATCTTACTTTCCTCATTGTGTGTTATGTAATACACTCTCTCACTCTCTCTGTCACATCATCTCTCTGTCATGCCACTCACTCCATCTCTCCATCACTCCATCTCTCCATCACTCCATCTCTCCATCTCTCTGTCATGCCACTCACTCCATCTCTCCATCACTCCATCTCTCCATCACTCCATCACTCCATCACTCCATCTCTCCATCACTCCATCACTCCATCTCTCCATCACTCCATCTCTCCATCACTCCATCTCTCCATCTCTCCATCACTCCATCTCTCCATCACTCCATCTCTCCATCACTCCATCTCTCCATCACTCCATCTCTCCATCACTCCATCACTCCATCTCTCCATCTCTCCATCACTCCATCACTCCATCTCTCCATCACTCCATCTCTCCATCTCTCCATCACTCCATCTCTCCATCACTCCATCTCTCCATCACTCCATCTCTCCATCACTTCATCTCTCCATCACTTCATCTCTCCATCTCTCCATCACTCCATCTCTCCATCACTCCATCTCTCCATCACTCCATCTCTCCATCACTCCATCACTCCATCTCTCCATCTCTCCATCACTTCATCACTCCATCTCTCCATCACTCCATCTCTCCATCACTCCATCACTCCATCTCTCCATCACTCCATCACTCCATCTCTCCATCTCTCCATCACTCCATCTCTCCATCTCTCCATCACTCCATCACTCCATCTCTCCATCACTTCATCTCTCCATCACTTCATCTCTCCATCACTCCATCTCTCCATCACTCCATCACTTCATCTCTCCATCTCTCCATCACTTCATCTCTCCATCTCTCCATCACTTCATCTCTCCATCACGCCATCTCTCCATCACTCCATCTCTCCATCACTCCATCACTTCATCTCTCCATCACTCCATCACTTCATCTCTCCATCTCTCCATCACTTCATCTCTCCATCTCTCCATCTCTCCATCACTCCATCTCTCCATCACTCCATCTCTCCATCTCTCCATCTCTCTGTCATGCCACTCACTCCATCACTCCATCTCTCCATCACTCCACCACTCCATCACTCCATCACTCCATCTCTCCATCCCTCCATCTCTCCATCTCTCCATCACTCCATCACTCCATCACTCCATCTCTCCATCACTCCATCTCTCCATCACTCCATCTCTCCATCACTCCATCACTCCATCCCTCCATCTCTCCATCACTCCACCACTCCATCACTCCATCACTCCATCTCTCCATCACTCCATCTCTCTGTCATGCCACTCACTCCATCACGCCATCTCTCCATCACTCCACCACTCCATCTCTCCATCACTCCATCTCTCCATCTCTCCATCACTCCATCTCTCTATCACTCCATCACTCCATCTCTCCATCCCTCCATCTCTCCATCTCTCCATCACTCCATCACTCCATCTCTCCATCACTCCATCTCCCCATCACTCCATCTCTCTGTCATGCCACTCACTCCATCCCTCCATCTCTCCATCACTCCACCACTCCATCACTCCATCACTCCATCTCTCCATCTCTCTGTCATGCCACTCACTCCATCACGCCATCTCTCCATCACTCCACCACTCCATCTCTCCATCACTCCATCTCTCCATCACTCCATCTCTCTGACTATGTTATCTTTCCTGTGGCATTTGAAGCTGCTTCTTTGCTACATTTCAACTTTTGCACCCTCTATCCCAAACCTACAGGTAAGTCCATCCATGCCATGGTGCTGTGTAGTGTAGTGTCTGCCTACAGTGTACTGTTTTATCTCTGCTTTTGCTCTCTGTCTCTGCCACTAATGCCTTTCTGTGCTGTTTGCATCTCTTCATGTGGCTTGCTATCCTGGATAGTATGTTCCTCAAGATATAGAGCAAATGCTCCAGGTATGTTTGACAGAGACTCCTGTGACTTCCTCTTTGAATCTTACTTGCTGTAGGACTGGAATTGAATTGAGTAGTTCCTCATGATGTTGTTTATTGGGAACTCTGTTGGGGTTGAGGGAGGATGAATGATGATGCATTGTATAACCTGAATATGACTTGTTACAGAGAGAAGAACGGAAGGTTCTGAGGGAGCTGAAGGTGTGGCTGGAACAGTTGGAGAGAGACATGCTGCAAGTGCAGGGGTCAGAGGGCAACATCACCGACAAGTACCAGGTAATCTTGGAACCAAAAACCACATCTCAAACTACATGTAGCTGGCTAATATTACGATAGATTAAGTACAAGGTCACCAGGGGATGAAGAGGGAGGTGACATCGCTCCATAAAACTCCACAAGACTCTTTCTCAATTATCTTTCCTCAATTTCTTGTATGCTCATGTTCTCGCTGAGGTGGAGAGAAGGCACTAGGAATCAAGGAACGACTATTAAGAACAGCCCATATCTGACAGCCCTGTGTTTCATGTGTTATATACTACCTCCTTTATTTGTTTTGAAGGTTCCGTAACAAATGTTTCCTCTAAGTTGTGGGAGGGCGCGAAGTAGCCCCATGACTGCCGCGCAGCTCCCCCATGACTGCCACGCAGCTCCCCGGGGACTGCGGCGTAGAAGAAATATCAATCCACAGAGAGAAGCATGAGATTGAACTTCACTCAACTTTCTAGAGTTTTCCCTGTTAGTTAACACTATCAACGATTCCCTTTACTGTGGAAATGTTGACACAATCGACGAAATATGGGCTACTTTCAATATAACATTCCGAAACAAAACAAACTATGCAAGACTTAGTTTGCAAAACTAACTATGCAAGATATTTTGTTGTAGACAAAATGCATTGGTGTAGGATTCTATTGCATAGTGAGTTATTAGCCCAGTTATAGATAATGTGTAGTCAGCAGTAGGGCACAAAACATTTGTACATTTCTGGACATCTTTAAAAAGCGAGTCAGGTAAACAGCTTATTTTTTGTCATAAAGGGGCAGTGTTGTATTTTGAAAGAGGCTTGAAAAAGCTAAGTAGCCAATGGGCAGAAGGTAGCATCATTTGTCTGATTCTCTATAATAATGGTATAATAATGGTATAATAATGGTATAATAATGGTATAAAGTGTTTTCTTGCATCAAACAACACAACATTTTCAGTCACCTTCTTGTCTGTAGGACAAGTGGATAAACAGGTTCATGTCAAGCCCTGCATGTTTCTTTTCAAGTCTCATGGAATATAGGCCTACATTGAACACCAAACATTGACTGCTACTATAGGCTGAATGGTAGAACAGATAAAGTATTTCCATGTTTCAATGTTATGGGATGCATGTTCTCCATTGCTTTTGATGGTAGGCCACTCTAGTAGACCTACATTATGATCAAATAGCCACAGTAGCGTACTTGGCAGCTGTTAAAACTGTAACTCAAAGTGGGTACAGCCTCAGTGTTCACAGTAAACGTACGCTGGAAGGTGCACAGAATTTTCACAACGTTCAAGTTTGCGCTCAGCAGACCTGAAATTTGCTCAGTGCCAGAATGTTTTTGAGGGAATATTGGTTGAAGCACCTCTAATACTCGTGTTTCTACTTTGCTTCAGGGCTTCAAGAGTTTCCGTGTGCAGTATGAGATAAAGATGAAGCAGACAGAGCCGCTGCTGCAGCCGGTACACAAAGATGGAAAGTTGTCTGTAGACCAGGCCCTGGTCAAGCAGGCGTGGGAACACATCTCTAGCACGGTGAGTCAGTGTATTACTGTCTGTGGACCCCTGCACAACTAGTCTGATCCATACTGCATGTCCTTTAGCCAACTCGTATGTACATCAATATTCCACCAGGCTTCTTCACAACCATCCCAAACAGGGTAACACTGTCTGACACCTTCACATAATCTATGGGCCAGACTCAGAGACACAGATTAATCCTACTGTAGTTCTGGATTATAATTCTACTGTAGTTCTGGATTATAATCCTACTGTAGTTCTGGATTATAATTCTACTGTAGTTCTGGATTAATCCTACTGTAGTTCTGGATTATAATCCTACTGTAGTTCTGGATTAATCAATTTTATTACTGAATTAAATGTACTGCAGTTCTGGATTATAATTCTACTGTAGTTCTGGATTATAATTCTACTGTAGTTCTGGATTAATCCTACTGTAGTTCTGGATTAAAATCCTACTGTAGTTCTGGATTAATCCTACTGTAGTTCTGGATTAATCCATTTTATTACTGGATTAAATGTACTGCAGTTCTGGATTATAATTCTACTGTAGTTCTGGATTATAATTCTACTGTAGTTCTGGATTAATCCTACTGTAGTTCTGGATTATAATCCTACTGTAGTTCTGGATTAATCCCACTGTAGTTCTGGATTAATCCATTTTATTACTGGATTAAATGTACTGTAGTTCTGGATTATAATCCTACTGTAGTTCTGGATTAATCCATTTTAATACTGGATTAAATGTACTGCAGTTCTGGATTAATTTAACTGTAGTTCTGGATTAATCCTGCACTAATTCTGGATTAATCCTACTGTAGTTCTGAGTTAAACCTAATGTAGTTCTGGATTAAAAAGCATACTCTATGGAGAATCTCCATTGAACTAGTTTTTTAGTCGAGGACTAGGCTTTATCTCTCTCTGGGAAACAGGCCCGAAGAGAGCATTATAAATAGACAATAACCTGTCAATAGGAAATTGTTATTCGTGTCCTGTAGACTTGTAATTTGCTGTGTGTTTATTAGTTAGACTAATACTTGCCCTTGCAAGGAAGAATGGGTCCCCAGAATTGTAGCTTTCATAATAAACTGAATGAGTGTTCAGTGAGGCGCAAGCCTTTGAATGAGTGCTCATTTAGAGGGGAGGAGAGTTTTGAAGAGAGTGTAACAGAGTGTGTTTTGTTCAGTTGATAGACTATTCTCTAATAGTTTGTTTGAGAGCAGAACACCACTGTGATCTGGAGGGGATGATTTTTGCTCACCATCTGCTTTTCGAACAGTGTGATTCATGCTAATGTCTTGGTTGTACTGGTTGTTCTGGCTGTACTGGATGTCTATTTCAGGTCTTGGACTCATGGTTTGTCATGGTTGACATGGTTTGTCATGAATCTTGTCCGAGAGGCAAAACTGAGTGATTTCCGCTAGAAAGGCCTGCTGCAAAATCCAAATAGTCTATTTTGTAAAAAATGTATGAAGACAAAAATGTGCTTTTTGGTCTTAATTTAAAGTTAGGGTTAGGCATTAGTGTTCGCAGTGTGGTTGAGGTTAGGTTTAAAATCAGATTTGATGACGTTGTGACTGTGCCAGGTAGTGACCACTCTGCAGAGCTGCCTCCACCGCAAGATTCATGACAATGAATGCCAACCTGCCTCTTGGATTGGGGACCTGAAGAAGACCTGAGTGGTTGAAACAAATGTGTCACTAATAACCCACATGGAAGCATAGATTTCAGTGTGCAGAGTCTCTTTTTCCTGAAATAATTTTGATAACCAGCACCTGCTCAAAGACTTAGGATATGTAATATATACTTTTACTAGCTCCTGGACTGGCACATCCATCTGGATAAGTCATTGCCTGGCCCCCTGGGGGTGATTGGAGCCTTGCTGCATCGAGCTGAGATCGCCCAGAGAGAGGAGATTCCCATCCAACAAGCCCATGAAGAGACAGCCAATGTGATCCAGAGGAAGCTAGAACAGCACAAGGTATTCAACAAGAGCAGATCCAATAATCCACATGGGTGTAAAACTATCCTTGGGTAGGCCTAGTAAGAAGGTACTGAAAATCCGACAATTTGTCATTTTGTTGGTTACATAAAACAACTGACAATTTTTACATAACAACTGACAATTTTATTTTTGATGTAGCACCAGAGTCTAAATGAGAACTCACATGGTTTGTTATCTACTGTGTATGTGCACGTGTCTGACTGTGGATATGGGCATTTGTGTGTTGCAGGAGATCCTGAAGAACTTGGAGTCCCACAAACAGACGTTCCAGCAGATCCACCGAGAAAGATCAGTAAACGGGGTCCCTGTCCCCCCCGAACATCTCCAAGACATGGCTGAAAGGTCAGTCCTCCTTCAGTCAACTCTATCTCAGTGTTTACACTAATGTCTGGACAATTTTAGCCTGGTCCCTAATCCTATTGTCGTTGACTTGACAAACATAAGTTGACAAGACAGCACAAACATATCTGGGATAAATATGACATGAACGTATACAATTTTTTGTCTCCATGTGTAGTTTGAAGGAAGTTGCTAACTAGCGTTAGCATGCTAGTAGATACCATAGACTTCCAGTCATTGCGCTAATGCTAGTTAGAATTGACTCGCGTAACTAACTCTATCTTCCTTCATACTGGTTGCAGAGACATAAAAATGGTATCCATATGTTCATCTGACTTCATTGACAAAATCCCAAAGTATCCCTTTAAATAAGATAAGATTGATCAGTTTGATCAGAATATTGATTGATCTTCTACTTTTTACAACAGATTCAATTACGTGTCCACATCATCTTATGCCCACCTGATCAAACTGGAATTCTGGGAGATCAAGTACCGTCTGATGGCGTTCCTCATCCTGGCTGAGTCTAAGCTCAAGTCCTGGATCATCAAATATGGCCGCCGTGACTCTGTGGAACTACTGCTACAGAGCTACATTGTGAGTTGACCTTTTCATTCGTTGCTACTGGTTTGTGGTAGCCAGGTGGTCCAGATCTGTTTGTGCTGTTTAGCCAACCTAATGTTTGACATGACAATGACCATAGGAGTTGGCAAGACATCACAAACAGATATCTAGGACCACCAAGCTAAGTTTGTGGACCTAGACAGCGTACATTTCTGGCCATAACATTTCCATGGATATTGTTCCAATTCTGTCCTCATGATAATTCCATGCTAATCTCACCATCATTCCCAATAGACCTTCATCGAGGGACACATGTTCTTCGAACAGTATGAGACAACATTTAAGGCACTCAGGCAATCTGCAGATGTCTACGTCAAGTCTGATGGTTCATGTAAGATTGTTTTTCTTTTCCTTGTTTTATCTCAGATGTAATTTGATTGATTGTATTGTCTATCAGAGTGGGAACACATACAGAAATAACTGTTGATTTGAAATTCTAGGCATTAAGATCAGTAAGAAAGGTAAGTATAGATTAATTTGGTACTGATGAACAATAGGTAACATGGTGCCCACGCTAGCCTTCGATTGACTGTGCACTAGTATTTCACTGGTCTGACTAAAAATCCAAGAAATCTGATATAACATCTCAGTGCCTGTCTGTTTACTAACTACTCTATATTCCTCCTCAAAGACAATTACCTGTAAGACAATAACTCTTTGCATGATACAGTAACAAATACTCACAGTAGGTCTTTGAATGTGAAACACTGCAAATGAAAATTCCTTACTGTCTTGATTTATGTCTTCAAGGTCCTCGAAACTTCACTCTACTGGGCTCTTTTAATAAGATCTTGAGTAATTTAGGAGGTGACCCAGTAAACCACAAAAAAATGATATGTCATGTTGAAGAGCGACCTCATTTCATTATGTTTCTTTCCAGCTGAGGAAGCGGAGGGTGTGGGTAAGTTCCTGTCGGATGCGTCGGCCCAGTGGAGGAACCTGTCGGTGGAGGTGCGTAGCGTCCGTAGCATGCTGGAGGAGGTCATCTCTAACTGGGAGAAGTACAGCAGTACGGTGGCCGGACTGCAGGCCTGGCTGGAGGACGCAGAGCAGATGCTCAACCAGTCAGAGAATGACAAACGGGTGAGCATGAGGCGTTTAGTATCGGGAAGACCAAAACATATATTTATTCCATGTCAACAGCTGATGTTTTGACCATTGTGGGCATGGAATAAAGATAATCTCAGTTTACATTTTTACCTCCCTTTCCCTTCTTCTTATTGGATTGATGTGCTCTATGGGACATCATTGCCTGTGAAGCGCTGAGCCTACATACTTTTCCTTACTGTGTAGACACATACAACGTCATCAAAACTGACTGTTGGCCCCTTTAAATAATCTTCTACATTTACAAACTGTTGCTATCAATTGTGTAGAGTTTGAGTTTTTCTCCTTTCGCCCCCCCCAGGACTTCTTCCGGAACCTTCCTCACTGGATCCAGCAGCACCTGGACATGAACGATGCAGGGAACTTCCTGATTGAGACGTGCGATGAGACCGTCTCCAGAGACCTGAAGCAGCAGCTGCTCATTCTCAACGGGAGGTGGAGGGAGCTGTTTGTTAAAGTCAAACATGTAAATTAGTTTAAAATCTCCTGTTTTCTGCACACCTAGATTATGATTATCAAGAAGCATCCCACACGATTGGCCTTGAAACATGGCTGTGGACTCCTAGATGCCATAGGAGCCTATAGCCATGCCTCAGGGCTAACCACTAGATAGATACAATTCTTAGGCTGTAAAACTCGGGTGTCATAAAATATCTCTGCGTCACTTTATAAGCACAGCTCAATTCATAAAGAAAAGCTTGTCATCATTATTATTCCCTGCTCCTCTGTTTCCATGGCAGTATGCTAGAGTGGACGAGGTGGACAAGTGGAAGCAGGACTATCAGGACTGTATCGCTACTCTCAAAACTTTTATGGATGCAACCAACGACAAGATGACCGCCCCTGTCCAAGTGTCCTTCCTGAACGTCAGGACATTCGTTCAAGACGTTGAGGTACAGAACGTACACAGGGCTTTTCTATCAAACTTGAATGAACTCTCTATAAAGTGTTCTGCTTGGCTCACAGTGTTACGATGTCTATCAATCACATATTCACTAAGCATTTCAGAATAGAGGTGCTGCTCTACAATCAGGTCCTCCCTGTCATTTGATTCATTCTGATCTAAAAGCGCAAAACCGAGCTGACAAGGTACAAATCTGTCGTTCTGCCCCTGAACAGGCAGTTAACCCACTGTTCCTAGGCCGTCATTGAAAATAAGAATTTGTTCTTAACTGACTTGCCTAGTTAAATAAAGGTAAAATAAAAAAATAAAAAAACTGATCTGAGATCAGCAGCTACTCTGAGACGCCTTTGTGAATACGGGCCTTGGTAAAAGTAAGGAAAAGAGTACCCATGTTTGATCTATATTCACTACATCCTTCCAGGACATCAAGAACAAGGTCCCGGCCATGGAGGCAGCCTGTAAGACAGCCAGCCGCACCGCCCAGCTGCTGGTCAAAGACACGCCCGCGGAGGAGGTCTCTACCATGCTGGCTGTCATGGCTTCTATCAAGGAGGAGATGAGCAAGGTGACCATCCGTCTCCATCTCACCTGTTCCAGTTTGAATTCTTAGGTTAAGTTGGCTAAAAACAAAAAGACAATGCCCATATGTTGATGACTTTTTGCAAATCCTATCAGTTTTCCACGTCATCACATTGTCTTTCTGACCAGCCATCTTTAGTATAGTCCGCTCCAGATGGCATTACCCCCATGACCTCCTACCCCCTGTCCTCCTCCCATCAGATAAAGGAGCGGTCTCTGCCGCTGCTACGGGATGCCCAGTCCCTGCTGCCTGCTCTGGAGGAGATGGAGAAGAACATCACAGGGTTCTACCAGGCCCTGGAGAAGGCCAGCCGCATCACTTGCTCCAGAGACTCGGAGGCCCACGGGGACTTCAAACAGAAATGCCAGGTGACACATTACATCACACATTCTTATCCAGAGTGACTTACAATCAGTGTATTCAACTAAACACAGGTTGATCAGGGGTTGAATGCAACGAGAAAGGAAACTGCATGGAGGATGGTTAGAGTTTGGATTTGGTTGAGTTACTGTTACTTGCATTTCATACAACAATATTAGACGGACTTGTTCTATTGTAGATACATTTTATACATGAATCACCTACAGGTAGTAACTGTGAATTTATGTTTTAATTGAACGTCATGCTGCTTAGTTGACCCATTATGTCATTATTAGCAGTGTTTGACTTGGGTAGGAGCTCACCGGAGCTGAAAACTGGCACCTCAAATGTTCTACTGCTTGAGCTCCTGTTCCTCTTATATAATATTAGCTCAAAAGTATTGTGGAGATCCTGCTCCTAAATATAAACAGTACCAAAATCAAATCAAATCAAATCAAATGTATTTATATAGCCCTTCGTACATCAGCTGATATCTCAAAGTGCTGTACAGAAACCCAGCCTAAAAGCCCAAACAGCAAGCAATGCAGGTGTAGAAGCACCTAAAACGAGTATCAGAACCTATTTCAGTCCAAGTCAAGAATTTAACATTTTAGTCATTTAGCAGACGCTCATATCCAGAGCAACTTACAGGAGCAATTAGGGTTAAGTGCCTTGCTCAAGAGCACACCTGCAGATGTTTCACCTGGTCGGCTCTGGGAATCGAACCAGCAACCTTTCGGTTACTGGCCCAAAGGTCTCAACCGCTACCTGCCTAACGCTAGGCTACCTGCCCACACACTGATTCTTAGTAACACAATGTCTCTTCACACTCCACTGCCTCCTCTTTCTCCAGGAGCTGGTGACCTTCACCCAGAGCTGTAAGAAGTGTCTGACTGTGATAGAGAATAACCATCAGAGTGTCCAGAGAACCCTGGACAGCAGTAAGACCCTACAGCACCTGGACATGGCCCTGCTGCAGAAGAGAGTCGCCGACCTCCAGGCCTCCTCACAGGTACAGTACCATAACACAACGCTTAATGGGTTGTGTGTAACAGTTTGATAGTGTAAATGATTGAAAGAGGGAACATCAATCAATCAATCAACCAATCAATCAATCATTGGGCTTTGATAGAGGATAATAATGTGAAGAAGACAGAATGACGTAGCTGCCTTCTAGCGCATGTTCATTTCACATCAATTCAAAATAACTTGTGTGAAGGACAGTTGTGTGTTGGGTGATGAGAATTGCTTGTGAGTATGTCTGTATTTGTGTATCCCAGGCAATGATCAACGAGTCTACTGAGTGGAAGAATCACGTGGAGGTCAACAGCAACTTAATGAAGAGGTTTGATGAGTCCCGTGGCGAGCTGGAGAAGGTGCTGAAAGTCGCTCAGGCTTTTCTGAATGAGAGAGGCAACCCAGAAGATCTGCTAAAAAGACACACGGTAAGAGCAAAAGCTTGCATCATGGCTAGGACCATAGTTTTAGACTGTATTTTATCTGGACAATCCAGATCTGACAATGACCATAGGACTTGGCTGTGTAGCACAACAGATCTGGACCAGGCTAGTGTCGTGTCTTTGGCTATGCCGGATTAAGTGATATGACATGATATCCCAAAAAATAATTTATCCGTAATTAATATTAATATTACCTGATTGAGCTAATCATGTAAATGTAATGAACTAGAGAGTCGGGGCACCACAAAATAATATTTATAGAGCTGTTATCTTCCGAATAAACTCTTAAAGACCTAGTACTATTTTACATCAATAGCAGTCAATATTAATTGTCACCTTAATTCAGTCTCATCTGAAAGTTGTAAATTCATGGTTATCTTCACGAACCCTGGCTAACAAGTTGATTCAGCAATACAAAATTGGGTTTAATTATTTATTTACTAAATACCTAACTGTTCACACAGAATTACACATACACATAAATAATCATAACTTGATTACAAATTACATCATAAAGGAAAACGTCCCTAGCAGGCGGAACAGATATGACAGCTTGTTACACAAAAGAAAAGGGGCTGGGTTTGAGTGAAAGAGCATGAAGACTGAGGAACAAAGGGCGAAGCTGTGCTATCGTAAATACAGTATCTTATGCATTCTAAATTACCGCCCATTTGGAAAAGGAAAATGCAATAAATATTTACTCTGAGCTCCGCTTCGGTAGGTTGGTGGTAGATGGAAGGCAGTGTTGCCCAACCGAGTCCTTTGTCCTTTGAAGAATGTCTCTGCTGGTAAATTGGATACGTTGTAGTAACGTCGTTGTGTGGTAGACGGAATACTCTGTCTGTTCCTTCCTATCCTGCGTTTGCAGCTGCTGTTGCTAACTCAACGGCTAGGAGGTATCACTTCTGTAGTGAATAAGAGTTCAACGTTCATACCATTCGCAACCAAAGCTCACGCTGATGTTGGCTTCATTCTGTACCATTCTGACATCGGACCGTCGTCCACACATCCTCGGAACAGGAGGTTATATTGTCGTCAAGGTTTTATATAGGAAGGGAGAGGAGGGCGTGATTGAAAAGTTTTATAGCCTATGTCCCTTCACAGGGGCGGGCCACTGATTGAGCAGAGCCCTAACCTTATAAAAATCGAATTCTCACATTTTAGAAGCTAAAATCACATTTCATCAGATCACGAGTAATTTCATATTCAAACATTTAAATTGAACAACAATTCCATGTGAATCCAATAACTCTGATGTGTAGACTTTCCACTGTAGAGTTTATGTCATCTTATCATTGATGAGAATGTCTCAGATGACAACCGAACTGACATCATATTCACAAGTTCCACCGCATATGTTCAATTGGTCAGATTACCAGACTATAGTTAATTTCCCCCCACCTTCTGATGTTCCCAGAATCTCTATGTTAACCAAGGTGTTTGCAAATGTAACATCAATAGGGTGGAGAGAGGAAAAAGGGGGGAAGAGGTATTTATGACTGTCATAAACCTACCCCCAAGCCAAAGTCATGACACTAGTCTGGACTGGGGATTCAGTAGAGAAGCACAAGGGGAGGAGGTGTAGAGTCATGTGGACATTGTGACAATCTCAGTGAGACATCTCTGTCAATGTTTGCAGGAGTTCTTTGGGAAGCTGGACCAGCAGGTCCTCAATGCGTTCCTGAAGACCTGTGATGAACTGACAGACACAGTGCCTAGGGAGGAGCAGCAGAGTCTGCAGGAGACAGTCAGGAAACTGCACAAACACTGGAAGGTTAGTGCCATGTTGACAGAAAGGTAATGTACTAGCATAATCATTCAAAGCCTTCAATTGTAGAAATAGTATCTTTTCACAGTTCCAAGATCCAAGTATTCTTATCACATTCCCCTTCAATGTCTTGTGCACTTTGTCGGTCCTGAATATGACTGTCACATCTTGTTTTCATCGTATAGTAATATAATATTTTCAGGTTAAGAGTGAGACTGAAAGAGTTCCTAACTCCCTCTCTCCTTCCCCCCTCTCAGGATGTCCAGACAGAGGCTCCCTACCACCTGCTTCATCTGAAGGTAGAGGTGGAACGGAGCAAGCTAATGGTCTCTATGCAGGAGTGTCAGTCAGAGCTGACCAGAGAGAACAGACACCTGGTTGGCATGGGGAGTGAGAGGCTGATCAAGGAACACAGGGTGAGACTAGCTGTGTCAGGTTGATGGTTGTGGTATCTATCCTGATCTGATATGAGTGATGGTGATGCTCTCTATCCTGATCTGATAGGAGTGATGGCTGTGGTCTCTATCCTGAACTGATAGGAGTGATGGCTGTAGTCTCTATCGGTCATTCCATGGTGCAACTGAGTTTACTTTGCCATGATCACATGATCTAGCCCAGTGGTTTTTATAGTCCCGTACCCCTTCAAACATTCAACCTCCAGCTGCGTACCCCCTCTAGCACCAGGGTCAGCGCACTCTCAAATGTTGTTTTTTGCCATCATTGTAAGCCTGCCACACACACACACTATACAATACATTTATTAAACATAATAATGAGTGTGAGTTTTTGTCACAACCCGGCTCGTGGGAAGTGACAAAGAGGTCTTATAGGACCAGGGCACAAATAATAATATAATAATAATAATCAATAATCATCTCTTTTTTTAACCATCTTACATATAAAACCTTATTTGTTCATCGAAAATTGTGAATAACTCACCACAGCGTAATGAGAAGGGTGTTCTTGAAAGGATGCTCATAACTCTGCAATGTTGGGTTGTATTGGAGAGTCTCAATCTTAAATCATTTTCTACACAGCCTGTGTCTGTATTTAGTTTTCATGCTAGTGAGGGCCGAGAGTCCACCCTCACATAGGTACGCGGTTGCAAAGGGCATCAGTGTCTTAACAGCGCGATTTGCCAAGGCAGGATACTCTGAGTGCAGCCCAATCCAGAAATCTGTCAGTGGCTTCTGATTAAATTCAATTTTCACAACCGTTTGTTGCAATTTCAATGAGTCTCTCTTGTTCAGATATCGGTAAGTGGACTGGAGGCAGGGCATGAAAGGGATAACGAATCCAGTTGTATGACTAGTCCGTTTCGGGAAAGTACCTGCTTAATTGCGCACCCAACTCACTCAGGAGCTTCTCTATGTCACATTTGACATTGTCGGTAAGCTTGAGTTAATTTGCACACAAAAACTCATATAATGATGGAAAGACCTGTGTGCTGTCCTTGTTAATGCAGACAGAGAAGAGCTCTAACTTCTTAATCATAGCCTCAATTTTGTCCCGCACATTGAATATACAGTGGGGAGAACAAGTATTTGAGACACAGCCGATTTTGCAGGTTTTCCTACTTACAAAGCATGTAAAGGTCTGTAATTTTGATCATAGGTACACTTCAACTGTGAGAGATGGAATCTAAAACAAAAATCCAGAAAATCACTTTGTATGATTTTTAAGTAATGAATTTGCATTTTATTGCATGACATACAGTGCGGCAAACAAGTATTTAGTCAGCCACCAATTGTGCAAGTTCTCCCACTTAAAAAGATGAGAGAGGCCTATAATTTTCATCATAGGTACACTTCAACTATGACAAAATGAGAGAAAAAAAGCCAGAAAATCACATTGTAGGATTTTTTATGAATTTATTTGCAAATTATGGTGGAAAATAAGTATTTGGTCACCTACAAACAAGCAAGATTTCTGGCTCTCACAGACCTGTAACTTCTTCTTTAAGAGGCTCCTCTGTCCTCCACTCGTTACCTGTATTAATGGCACCTGTTTAAACTTGTTATCAGTATAAAAGACACCTGTCCACAACCTCAAACAGTCACACTCCAAACTCCACTATGGCCAAGACCAAAGAGCTGTCAAAGGACACCAGAAACAAAATTGTAGACCTGCACCAGGCTGGGAAGACTGAATTTGCAATAGGTAAGCAGCTTGGTTTGAAGAAATCAACTGTGGGAGCAATTATTAGGAAATGGAAGACATACAAGACCACTGATAATCTCCCTCGATCTGGGGCTCCATGCAAGATCTCACCCCGTGGGGTCAAAATGATCAGAAGAACGGTGAGCACCTAGTGAATGACCTGCAGAGAGCTGGGACCTAAGTAACAAAGCCTACCATCAGTAACACACTACGCCGCCAGGGACTCAAATCCTGCAGTGCCAGACGTGTCCCCCTGCTTAAGCCAGGACATGTCCAGGCCTGTCCAGGCCTATCTGTTTGCTAGAGAGCATTTGGATGATCCAGAAGAAGATTGGGAGAATGTCATATGGTCAGATGAAACCAAAATATAACTTTTTGGTAAAAACTCAACTCGTCGTGTTTGGAGGACAAAGAATGCTGAGTTGCATCCAAAGAACACCATACCTACTGTGAAGCATGGGGGTGGAAACATCATGCCTTGGGGCTGTTTTTCTGCAAAGGGACCAGGACGACTGATCCGTGTAAAGGAAAGAATGAATGGGGCCATGTATCGTGAGATTTTGAGTGAAAACCTCCTTCCATCAGCAAGGGCATTGAAGATGAAATGTGGCTGGGTCTTTCAGCATGACAATGATCCCAAACACACCGCCTGGGCAACGAAGGAGTGGCTTCGTAAGAAGCATTTCAAGGTGGCCTAGCCAGTCTCCAGTCTCCAGAGCTCAACCCCATAGAAAATCTTTGGAGGGAGTTGAAAGTCTGTGTTGCCCAGCAACAGCCCCAAAACATCACTGCTCTAGAGGAGATCTGCATGGAGGAATGGGCCAAAATACCAGCAACAGTGTGTGAAAACCTTGTGAAAACTTACAGAAAACGTTTGACCTCTGTCATTGCCAACAAAGGGTATATAATACTTTTTTTTTGACCAAATACTTATTTTCCACCATAATTTGCAAATAAATTCATAAAAAATACTACAATGTGATTTTCTGGATTTTTTTCTCATTTTGTCTGCCATAGTTGAAGTGTACCTATGATGAAAATTAGAGGCCTCTCTCATCTTTTTAGTGGGAGAACTTGCACAATTGGTGGCTGACTAAATACGTTTTTGCCCCACTGTAAGTATTTGATACATCAGAAAAGCAGAACTTAATATTTGGTACAGAAACATTTGTTTGCAATTACAGAGATCATACGTTTCCTGTAGTTCTTGACCAGGTTTGCACACACTGCAGCAGGGATTTTGGCCCACTCCTCCATACAGACCTTCTCCAGATCCTTCAGGTTGAATTAAAAAATCATACAATACAAATACTTATTTTCCACCATAATTTGCAAATAAATTCATAAAAAATACTACAATGTGATTTTCTGGATTTTTTACCTTCATTTTGTCTGTTAATAGTTGAAGTGTACCTATGATGAAAATTACAGGCCTCTCTCATCTTTTTAAGTGGGAGAACTTGCACAATTGGTGGCTGACTAAATACTTTTTTGCCCCACTGTATTTATTTGGCGTACCCCTGACAGCATTGCGTGTACCCCTGGGGGTACGTGTACCCCAGTTTGGGAATACCTGATCTAGCCCATGTAGAGAATGTGTGGGGACCCCTAGCCTGGTACCATGACAGTCACTGTGCTGGTCCGCAGTGCATATTTCCGAAAAGCAATTAGATTAATTTAGCACTTGATGTCTCCCTGTGAGAGAGTTTGTCACATGAACGATGTACCTTTACCGTCCTGCAGGACTTCTTCAGGGAGAAGGGTCCTCAGTCTCTGTGTGAGAAGAAACTACAACTGATAGAGGAACTGTGTCAGAAGCTTCCAGACAGCAACCCAGCCCACCAGACCCTGGACAGCTCTAAGAAGGCCTACTCTGAGCTCTGGGAGGAGATAGATAGCACCCATCACAATCTGATGCAGCACCCTGATAAGTGGGAGGAGTTTAACACCAGGTAACAAGGCCTCACAAATGATACTGATTCAAGACTGTCACAATCATGATTTGTATCATTGTTAACATAACATATAGTTTTTTTTGTTTTCTTAGTCACTCACTATCCACATTGATGCACTGACTAATGACACACCACCAATCCTTTTTAACCTAATGAAAACTGAAATATTAGATGGCTATACAGTATGATCATACTTTGCCCATGTTCATCCCAGGTTCTCCGAGTTGTCAGCCTGGCTTTCGTCTAAAGAGAGCCAACTCAGACTGCTCAGGAACAGAGCCAACGACCCCAGCAAGCACGGACAGGTCAAGGCCACCATCACAGTAAGTATGATGGGAATCCCTCATGCTCTGTGTGTTAGACAAGGTAGAGATTTCACAGACCTAGCCTCGTATCCATACTGTATGTCCTGAAGGCAGCTATCACTGATCTAGCCTCGTATCCATACTGTATGTCCTGAAGGCAGCTATCACTGATCTAGCCTCATATCGATACTGTATGTCCTGAAGCCAGCTATCTTTGACCTAGCCTCGTATTCATACTGTATGTCCTGAAGCCAGCTATCTTTTACCTAGCCTCGTATCCATACTGTATGTCCTGAAGCCAGCTATCTTTGACCTAGCCTCGTATCCATACTGTATGTCCTGAAGGCAGCTATCACTGATCTAGCCTCGTATCCATACTGTATGTCCTGAAGGCAGCTATCGTCACATGTCATGGTTCTCCAGTAAATCACTGGGAGCAATATAGAGTTTATGTGCCATTGGTCTGCACCTTGTTAACCCACAGCTCTTACTTTATGGTGCATGGCAACAATAGAGTTGGCTTCAGTACATACAACATAGATTTGAGGCTATCACAGACTTAGGTAAGCTTGATAACTTATGCCACTCCCCGCTCTCCCCTCTCCAGGAGCTGAGGAACGATGCAGAGCTGCAGGAGGGGAACCTGGGCTGGCTGAAGTCCCGGCTGGCTGTGCTGATAGAGATCTGCTCCGAGACGGATGCACAGAGTCAGGCTGGGGCAATCAATAAACTTTCCACCAACTTCAAGGGCCTCCTCTCCTATCTCACTGAGGTAAGGAAAGACTGGGACTGCAGCTGACACTGTGCTCCTCCCAAATATATTTGTGTGTTGTAGGGGAGGGTTGAGAGCAGAGTAGAAGACACATTTCCGATCAACATAATATGGACAATCAAGATGATAAAAGTGTTTGAAATAAGCTTGCGAGCACTGAAGCATACTCTCATCCTTACCTGCTCACCAGGACACACAGTCAGAAGAATAACAGCATTAGATGGCTAGCCTGGGTGCCAGTCTTTTCTGTTCTCTTGTACCCACAATGCCACACTCCCTCTGTCTTTGGATTGTCAGTCCACTGTTATGTCTCTTAAGGGTGATGTTAGGATCGTTGGTATGTCGTATCACTAAGTGAGGCCGTATCATTTTCCACTGTGTTGTCTCCCTGCCTGAAAAAGCCATTTGTTGTATACTAGTTGGTTTTTACAATAAAATATAGATTTATGAATCAATTGTCCTGCCAAGAGTTAAAAAACAGTTTTCATATTCAGTTGGTTCCAGTGTTAATCTACCTTGGTTTGAAAACGGTGGTGATAGCGTTTCCTTTTTCTCTATATTGTTTTTGAGAGTTGCTGAATGTAATTTCTTTCCTCTGTGTTCTTGTCTCCCAGTCTGAGAAGGTGGTGCTGGCGGTGGGGGACTGTGTGCAGTTCAGGGAGGAGGTGCATGGTGCACTGGATGAGCTGGTGCAGGGTCAGCAGGAGGTACACCTGGAGGTGACCAGGATACTGGACTCTGAGACCGTCAGGGAGGCCCAGCAATTGCTCCAGGTTCACCAGGTAAGTCGGACTGGAGTGGAACTGATTGGCATCTGACTGTAAGGCGCTACAGAGGGTAGTGCGTACGGCCCAGGGCCAAGCTTCCTGACATCCAGGACATATATACTATACTGGGTCAGAGGAAGGCCCAAACATTTTTCAAACACTCCAGTCACCCAAGTCATAGACTGTTCTCTCTGCTACCACAAGGCAAGCGATACCAGAGCTCCAAGTCTTGAACCTAAAGGCTCCTTAACAGTTTCTACCCCCAAGCCATAAGACTGCTGAACAATTCATCAAATGGCCACCCGGACTATTTACATTGACCCCCACTTCCCCTTGTTTTACACTGCTGCTACTCGCTGTTTATTATCTATGTGTAGTCACTTTACAAATGACCTTGACTAACCTGTACCCCCGCACATTGACTCGGTACCGGTACCCCCTGTATATAGCCTCACTATTGTTATGTCATTTTATTGTCATTTTTTAATTTAGATTAGATTGATCTATTCTCAAAGGTTTCTGCAATGTTAAATAATTGAGTTGAGGCAACAAACATTGATATGGAGCTTTATATTGTATTCATGAAAGAAAATGATGCTTTTTGTGGTTGTAAAAAATATATATATATGTGTATAACGTCATAATGAACAGTCAAAAAGTAATACACTATATGATGTTTACAGCTTCTAAATGAGATCCAAACACCAAACACGTTGCTTGTCTCCTCTCTCTTGCCTGCAGCAACAGCTGAAGCGTCTGCGTATGAAGAGGAAGGATGTGCAGCAGCAGATCACCAGGGGCCGTCAGCTACAGGCTGAGGAGGGGCTGGGGGAGACCTTACAGCTGGACCTGCAGAGTCTGGAGACAACACTCAGCAATATGGACCACACCATGGACTCACAGGAGCAGGAGTTAGAGGTGAGCTCTCTCACCAGAATGTACTGTCTGGGGTTATTGGAATTCCTCTTGCTTGGAATTCCAGTGCTTTAGGGTCAGTTTCCTAGACATAGATTAAGGTCATTCCTGGACAAAAATGTATGTTAAATAAGATCCTGTATTTAAAATGGTTCATAGTCCAGGACTAGGCTTAATATGTGTCAGGGAAATCGCCCCATTAGCTGATGTCTTTTGTTGTGGTCTTAGTAGTCTAAGATGAAGCTGACCTGTCTAAGATGAAGATGTAACAGTACAGAACATATCAAGGTGTTGATCAATGTCCCCATGTGTTCCTCTGTGTATTGTCTGTGTACTGAATGTCCCCATGTGTTCCTCTGTGTATTGTCTGTGTACTAAATGTCCCCATGTGCTCCACTGTGTATTGTCTTTGTACTCAATGTCCCCATGTGTTCCTCTGTGTATTGTCTGTGTACTGCATGTCCCCATGTGTTCCTCTGTGTATTATCTGTGTACTGAATGTCCCCATGTGTTTCACTGTGTATTATCTGTGTACTGAATGTCCCCATGTGTTCATCTGTGTATTATCTGTGTACTGAATGTCCCCATGTGTTCCTCTGTGTATTATCTGTGTAGTCAATGTCCCCGTTTGTCCATCTGTACATGTGTTTATTATCTGTGATCAATTATCTGTGTTTGTCCCCAGGTGTCATGGTATTAATCTGTGTATTGAATGTCCCCATTTGTCCCCAGGTGTCATGGTATTCATCTGTGTATTGAATGTCCCCATTTGTCCCCAGGTGTCATGGTATTAATCTGTGTATTGAATGTCCCCATTTGTCCCCAGGTGACTCTTTCTTCGTGGCAGGAGTTTGACAGCCAGCAGAGGACAGTGCAGGAGTTTGTTACCAGGGCGTTCTCTGTCATGGACAGAGACCTGAACTTTAGCAGCCCAGAGAGCCTGGCTACTGAACTGGACCAGGCCAGGGTGAGTGAGAAGTGAATTTAGTGAACATGTTAGTGTGACAGTTGACACTTTTGAATGATACTTGACAGTTGGCAGGGCTGTTGGAATCAATCAATCAATCAAATGTATTTATAAAGCCCTTTTTACCTCAGCCAATGTCACAAAGTGCTATACAGAAACCCATCCTAAAACCCCAAACAGCAAGCAATGCAGATGTAGAAGCATGTAGATGCACGGAATCCCATCCAGTGTTGGCAATTTAGTGTCTTTGTATAGCGAGTTTTCAGACCCCTCTGGTGACTTTATTGGTGAAAGAGTCTTGCGCCAAATTCCACTACTTTTCAGGCTGCCTTTGGGGAGATTTGACTCTGTGTTTTTTTTGGAGGGGGGGGGGTTTAATAGAATTTTGTGACTTTTCCCACTGCCACAAATAAGGGAGGGAGAAGCTGTCTGTGCAACAGAAGTCACAGTAACTGTGCACACACAGGCAGAGAACCTCAAGGGGACAGGGAGTGTGGCGGGAGAGGGGGCCGAAAACATTACGTCGGGGACAGCAGCTCTGCCACAGCAAGGCAAATAGGTGCTGTGATGTTGTCGTGGCAACGGCAAAACGTAATCTGGGAAGTTCTAGCAACAAATCAAGGAGCCAATAGCAATTTTTTAAATTTTTTTTAATGTTATTTCACCTTCTATTTAACCAGGTAGGCAAGTTGAGAACAAGTTCTCATTTACAACTGAGACCTGAACAAGATAAAGAAAAGCAGTTCGAAACATACAATGACACAGAGTTAGACATGGAATAAACAAACGTACAGTCAATAATACAGTAGAAAAAGTCTATATACAATGTGTGCAAATGAGGTAGGATAAGGGAGGTAAGGCAATAAATGCCATGGTGGCAAAGTAATTACAATATAGCAATCAAGAATGGTAGGATGTGCAGAGGATGAATGTGCAAGTTGAGATACTGGGGTGCAAAGGAGCAAGATAAATAAATATAGTATGGGGATGAGGTAGATTGGATGGCCTATTTACAGATGAGCTATGTACAGGTGCAGTGATCAGTGATCAATTCTCCCATCAAGTGTATATTTGGGTGATTTAGGCACCTTATCGTGCCTTTATCTTTCAAGGTTTGCTATTCAGGCTAGATATTGAGATGTGAAATTAAGATTTTAAAACCTTTCAAGAATAATTCAACCTAGTCATATCACAAAGTGTCAGTGACATTCTGACTCTCACATTCTCCGTTGTCATAACAGGTGCTTTTAAAGCAGAGTGAAGCAGAAGCCTGCATGGTGAACACCCTGTTGAGGAAAGCAGCAGAGATCCAGCTTGGCCCAAAGAACACCACCTTGCTACTGGAGCAAGCCCGCTCCCTCAGCGAACAGCTGGACAAAGTGGAGGCTGGCCTCAAGAAAGAGTAAATACAACACCTCCTCTCTCCCTCCTTCTCCTCCTGCTCCTCCTCCTCCTCCTGCTCCGCTTCCTCCTAGTCGAGAATCTAATCTGAGCCTTTATTCATAAAACGTCTCAGATTAGGAGTGTTGATCTAGGATCAGTTTAGCCTTTTAGATCATAATGAAAAACATTACATGGAGAGGGAGGACCTGATCCTAGATCAGCACTTCTACTCTCAGACACTATGAATATGGACTCGGAACTCTTTGTTGTGTTGTTTAGCTACCCAGTTTTGTGATAAACTCAATTAGTCGCACTCTTTTCTAGCACCAAGGCTCTTGATGGGATGAAGAATCAGTGGACTCGGTTTGGGACAGAGTTTGAGGCCTTCTCCTCGTGGATCTCTGAGAAAGAGAAAGAAATGGACGCTCTAAAGAGTTCTGCTGCTCCACTTGGACAACAGATCAACACAGTAAAGGTACTGTCAGCCACCTCTGCATTTCCTTTATATGTTCTACCACATTTTCTCTAGACAGTATGCACAACATCTAGACAGTATGCACAACATCTAGACAGTATGCACAACATCTAGACAGTATGCACAACATCTAGACAGTATGCACAACATCTAGACAGTATGCACAACATGTTGATGATTTACAAGATTTTCCATCTTTGACTCAAATCAGTGATCAAATCAAGGTAGCTCATTCCAACAGATCACTCATACCTTAATAACTTGAATGACTCAATCATTGAACCTTTAAACCATTAAAACTTGCTTACAAAAATGATCTGACAAAAAAAACAACAGTATTAGGTAACCATCTTTATCCTCCTCCCTCCTCCCAGGCCGTGGGTGTGGAGCTGGGGGACAAGGCAGAGGTGTTATCCCAGCTAGAGGCCCACTCCCAGGCCCTGGCCCAGTTCATCTCCTCTGGGGAGGCAGCCCGTATCAAGGCTCGGCTCACCCAGATCGGCAGGTACTGACGTGTGGATGTTTTTACCTACCTTAGTTGATGTAAACATGTACATGTAATGGAAATGTACATTTCTCTGGATAAGAGCATCTGCTAAATGACAGAAATGTTGATGTAATGTAAATGAATGTATTTACCGATGGTTTTAACTACATTTCTTTTTTTGCAGGGTTAATAATTCATTGCATTATATACTGCATGTTAAAGTTAGTCATAATACTGTATATTGAGGTCTTGTGCTGGACAATCCAGTTACTATGTGTTTTATCTATGCAAGGCTATTTTGCTTTGTGCTACCAAAAGTTGCTGAGTGTTATCTTTTCATCTGCAGATACTGGGAGGAGCTCAGGGAGAGTGTGGAGCAGCTAGAAGGACTGCTGCAGGAGAGCTCCTCCACACAGCACCGCTTCAACACCAGCCTGGAAGAGGTACGACTGAAATAAAGACTTTGGTTTATTCTCGAGTAACCTCGGGAGAACGAGAGGAATTACCACTAGCTATACGTCGCTACTGGAACCAATGAAAATAACCCTTAGAAGTGTTAGAGGAAATTATGAATGTCAAAATCAATGATTGTCGGAATTATGTTATTTTAAGGCCAAAACAACACTTGGTGATCTCCATAAGAAACTGGACCATCCTGTCACTTCCTGTACCTCCTCGTCAGAGACCTACAAATGTCTCCAGAACCACATGGTATGTCTTTCTCTCTGGTTTCGTCATTACGATGTATTGACAACTACTTATTTAATGACTTGCTTAGGCTACTTCGTTTTCCTAATTTCATGTCAGACATAAGGCCACAATGGGTTCCTTCTACTGTTTTCTGTTCTTGGAGATACACATTTTAAACTTTAAGGTTGTACATTTACAATGTGTCCATGGCACGCTTTCACGAATGATGTTCTGACATTTTATTGACGATATTGTCTTGCTGTTTTTTCAATACTGTTGTCTTTATAGAGCTATATAGTACATAATAAATAGTCAGGGTTGGGGAGTTACTGGTTACATGTTATTGGTTACATGTAATCTGATTACAAAAAAAACTGTAACTGTAATCAGTTACATTATCAGCAAAACTATTGTAATCAGATTACATATAATTTAGAAAAATTAGTTGATTGCTTCTTGGATTGCTTTTAAATTCAGCAAAGATGTTTGTGAAAAATGCAATATGACACCATTCTGTTTTCTCAATGACATTCAATTTATAATTGAAAAAGGCGCTAGTTTAAGTTTGTTCCACCTGAGCAAGTCTGACCACAAGTCCAAGTCCAAATCAAATGTGTTCATGGATCCTTGTAGTCTTCTTCTAATGACTCTTAAAGCGAAAGTAATCCAAAAGTAATCTGATTCCATTACTGAGTTTGGGTAATCTTGTATATAGTGTTGTATTAGTCAAATGTATTTAATTCTGTGATTTATCCCCCTAGGATGTGTCCCAGAGCTTGGAGAGCCTGAAGGCAGCCTTGTTGCCCCTGTCTGCTGGGGCACGTAGACTCAGTGACAGGGAGCAGGCTGAGAGGGCCGTGGCAGCTCTACAGACCAGCTATGACCAGAGTCTAGGGCAGGCCAAAGAAAAACAGAACACACTGGAGAAAGTGCTGTCTCTATGGCAAAAGTAGGAAGGCTAGGCTGGAGGGAGACATTTTGGTCTGGTTGCCCCGGCACACATTATGCCTAGTGCTGGACTAAAGCATCTAAAGAACCTTGATCTAAAGTTATTTTTAGTCAAGGCTTAATGTGGATCCGGGAAACCGGCCCTTCAGCTGGGAAATATTGATGTAAAACATTTGTTTTTGAAGTGCCCGTCTTGTTCTTAAACTTGGATACTTTATTTCAGGTATGAGAAGGATCGTTCTAGCTTTGTATCCTGCTTAGAGAGATGTGAGTCTACATCCAAACCTGAGAGCCATTGCCTGCCTGCAGATAAAACCAAGCTGGAGAGTGAGCTGCAGGACCTGCAGGTACTGTAAATTCTTCAATTTTCAATCCATGTTCCTGGACTGATCCTGCAGAGCTTCCATATGCATTTAGGGACAGTTTCCGAGACATAGATTAAGCCTGAAGATTCTCCATTGAAAGTGTTTTTATCAAGGCTTGCTGGCACAGATGCTCAACAAAAGCTTATCTTCTGTAGAACTTGCAGTCTGAGGTGGTGTCGCTGGAGCCCCTCCATGATGGCCTGGTGGCCTCAGGGACATCCCTGTACCCCACCGCCCCAGAGGAGAAGGCAAGGCAGCTCAGTGATGACCTGGAGCAGCTGAAGAAGAGATGGAACTCCCAGAATGAACTCATCCCTCACAGGTCAGTCAGAAGATGGTGTGTGTGTCACTCGGTTCAGCAGTAACACATTGATTCAGTCAGGCTGCTTCCAACATTACTATACTATGTAGTGCACTGCTGTTGACCAGAGCTCACATACCTCATTCCAGTCTGACCCTCATTGTTGGCAAATGGATCCTGTACATCTTCCAAATCAAGTTGTTTTGGTCACATCACATTTCCAACTTAATTACGTCTTACTGGTACTGACAGCACACAGCATTGTAGAGGTACAGTGGTGTGAAAAAGTATTGGAGCCCTTTCAGATTTTCTCTATGTTTGCATATTTTCAATACTGAATGTCATCAGATCTTCAACCAAAACCTAATATTAGATAAAGGGAACCTGAGTTTACAAAAACGTATTTTATTAATTTAATTAACAAAGTTATGCAACACCCAATTCTCCCGTGTGAAAAAGCATTTGCCCCGTTACACTAAATAAGTGGTTGTGCCACCTTTAGCTGCAATGATTGCAACCAAATACTTCCTGTGGTTGTTGATCAGTCTCTCGCATCGCTGTGGAGGAATTTTGGCCCACTCTTGCATCCAGAACAGCTTTAATTCAGCGGGATTTGTGAGTTTTCAAGCATGAACTGCTCCTTTCAAATCCTGCCACAACATCTCAATTGGGATTAGGTCTAGACTTTGAATAGGCCATTCCAAAACTTCAAATTGGTTGCTTTTTAGCCATTGTCATGTGAATTTGACTGTGTGTTTGGATCATTGTCTTGCTGCATGTCCCAGATGCGCTTCAGCTTCAGCTTCCGCTCACAGACGGATGGCCTGACATTCTCCTGTAGAATTCTCTGATACAGAGCAGAATTCATGGTTCCTTCTATTAAGGCAAGTCGTCCAGGTCCTGAGGCAGCAAAACATCCCCAACCCATCACACTACCACAACCATACTTGACCGTTGTTATGATCTTCTTACTGTAGAATTCATTGTTTGGTTTTCACCAAACATTGGGACCCATCTCGTCCAAAAATGTGACTCAAGTTTGCCAAAAAGCACCTGGAAGCACTTGGATGATCATCAAGATTCTTGGAAGGATGTTTATGGACAAATGATTTAAAAGCATAACTTTTTGTAAAGGGGGCAAATACTTTTTCATGTCACTCACTGTATGTGATTTTCCTGTTATTTGTATACTGTACAGAATCAAGGAGCTCCAGAGCCAGCTGTTCCAGGTGGAGCAGTTTGACCAGTCCTTGTTGAAGTTCTCTCAGTGGTCTGAGAACCTCCTCTCCACCCTCCACTCAACCTCCCTGGTCAACATCACTGACCTGCAGCCTGCTGTGGCCCAAGTCAAGGTATGAACCATGGTCAACTGGTCAATCATGGTTTTTTGTCTGACTGTTCTACTACAAGAAATTAATTTTTATTTTTCTTCCTCTTCATCCCCCTCCTCTTCCTCCTCTTGCTCCTGCTCGTCACCCTCTGTACCCTGTATGGTCTGCTGTAGGAAACACTAGCAGCTCTTCAGAAGCAGAGTGGTGTGAGGGAGAGCTTGGAGCTCCAGACAGAGGGGCTGTGTGCCTCGTGTGAACCCCAGGATGCTCAGCTCCTCCAGGGGAGACAGGTCAACAGCCTACAGCCCTATCTGGAGGTCCAGCAGCTGGCTGAGCTCCGGCTGGACTGCCTGGGGAAGCTGGAGGCCTTCTTGGAGGTAAGAAAAAGGTCCTACAACAGGTGTGTCAAACTCATTCCATGGCGGGTTTCTTTTTTTAAGACCTAGAGAACCAGCTGAGGGAGTTTTTTTTACTGATTAGTGATCTTAATTCATCAATCAAGTACAAGTAATGAGTGAATACCTGCAGACACTTGGCCCCCCGTTGTATGAGTTTGACACATATGACACCTACAACATAACCGGATCATTTTCATAACCATTTTCATAACCATTTTCATAACCATTATCCTAACCATTTTCAAAACCTGGGTTAAGTTTAGGGTTAAAGGTTTGGGAAAGTCATTAAAAAGTGGTTAAATCTGCTTAACATGTCAGAGCCCAAAATAAAAACATCTGTGTTATGCCTCCTCCCTTACAGACCCACGGTGCGGCTGTGGGGGTACTACGAGGCTTGAGGCAAACGGTGGAGAGTTCAGGGAGCTGGGACCATGGTCGGGTGGAGGAACTACAGAGAGAACTGGAGACCATCATCCCAGACATCAGCAGTCTGGAGACCCTGGCAGCCGGCCTGGACAGCAGCCTCTGTAAAGGTATTTATATTGTTTATTTCATATCTATTGTTTATTATATGTATGTTTTCCTCCGAAGCACATTGTGTTACTACCTTGCTACGAAATGTGCTTTACAAATACAATTTGATTTGATTTGATTGAAGGCCACCTCCACATGGTGAGCGGTGTGGATGGGTCTGGGTCCCGGACGTCGTGCCGGGTGCTTGCTGATGGTCTCAGCGGCGAGCTGGACACAGTGAGGAATCTGCTTGGGACCAAGCAGAGCGAGGCAGAGGCCCTGGGAGTGCTATGGAGCTCCTTCAGACAGAGGAAGGAACAGCTGTTGAAAAGCGTGGAGGACATCAAGGAGAAGGCGGACCACCAGAGCCTGCGAGAACCCAGCCCACTCGCCCTGCAGCAGAGGTAGCTAGGATTCTGGCCAGTGTGCTTGGTGTTTTCAATCATGAGTTCCATTTTCAAATTATCTCTGGATGATATGTGAATAGCTAGCTGGCTGTAACACAGTCTTTTCTTCTTTGGTGTCCAGGCTGCGGTTCTTTAACCAGCTGGAGGATGAGCTCCAGTCTCAACAACACGAGGAGCAGTGGCTCAGGGACAAGGGTCAGCAACTAGCCCAGAGAGATGCAGAGCTGGCCGGGGAGGTTCTCAGGGAAATCAGCCTCTTGGAAACCACCTGGGAGGATACCAAGAGACTCATAACTGACAGGTAGGGTTCTGTCTTCAGCATCAAATGTTGAAGACCAAATGATCTTGTATAGTTGCTTATATCACAATCTAAACTCATCACACACATGTAAATAGCAGCAAACTTGTGTAGATATTTATTTATATACTGGATTCTTGACATAGCTTACTGTGCTATATCTACTGCTGTACACATCATCCTTAGTATTTCTTGTGTACGTATGTATAGATTGCATTTTGATACTGCCACAGTGCTATTTGGGTTGTTTTGGATTCATCCCGCCATTCTTGAATTTATTTATTCATTTTTTACATTGAATTGTTTGACATTTGACAGCATTGTTAGCAGCTAGTAACATAAGCATTTCGCTGCACAGCCATAACACCTGCTAAACTGTGTACACGACCAATACCATTTTATTTGATCTAACGTACTGTAGCTCATGCAAGAGAGTATATGAACACTTCAACAATTCAAATCCAGAAGCACAATTTCACCCCACAATTTAGTCATTTGAAGAGATGTGTGTTGTCAGGCAGGAGCAGTGCAGTGTTCTGGTGGAGCTGATGAGAGAATACCATAACCTGAGGACATCCATAGCCGCCACCATGGAGAACACTGAGGCTGACATCGGCTCGGCTCTGAAAGACCACGAGGAGACCAAAAAATCGCTGGCTAAGGTTAGGATAATGACGTTCATCTCAGTTCTCGTATAAACCTGCATACAATATTGATGCAAAAGGTTTACATTAGTACACAGTTAATAGCTATTATCTTATTATTGCTACTATGATTATACATTGAACTTCAAAATAAAAGTAACCACCACTTTTTTTAAATGTGCTCTTATTTTTCACTGTTTTCTCCACCTGTACTGATACAGCATGAAGCAGTGAAGGCAGAGATGTTGGCCAAGCAGAGTGAGCTGGACCAGTTCTCCAGTAAAGGAAAACTTCTGCTGTGTGATCTGAAGAAGATCCCAGATTGTGAGGCTCAGCTGATGACGACAGACATGCAGACTCTAGTAGACCAGTGGCTCGAGGTAAGTCTACATGGACAATAGGGACACACACAATTGAATAAAAAACAAGAGGTACAATAGTGATAGTGCCATTGGAGTCCAAAAGACCAGACTTGACTTGACCCTTTTACTCTGACTGTAAGGACCATAGGTCATCAGGAAGAATTGACCCCAGAAAGAGTAGCTGCTGCAGGAGCAACAGGAGCATCCTTTTGTGTTGTCAGGCAGGAGCATCCTTGACTTGACTTAAACCCTTTGGAAGCCTAGTCTTTGACTAAAAAGCACTTTCCCTTAAGCATGCTTTTTTTGTCCAGGAGAAGGCCTCATCTGGGCCTGGGAAACCAGCCCTTTTACTCTGTGAGGAGCATAGGTCATCCGCTGCTCTCTGTTTTGGAACAGTTTCTTAAGTTCCATCTATGAGTATTTTAGTTTGTCTATCTCTGTTATTACCAATCTTGTTCTCCCGTGATTTATTTTGCCCGCACATTTTTGTGATTTTAAAGAGGTTGATTTAGTCCCTTTACATTCCAGGTGTCTGAGAGGATTGAAAACAACATTGAGCATCTGAGCCAGAGCCTGGCGTTGTCGGATGACGTGCAGCAGATCAGTGAGGAGATCGAGGGCTGGACCAACAGCTCAATGATGGAACTCAGTGAAAGCCTGAATAACCTGATTGGTAGTCAGAGAATGGAGACCAGACTCTCTGCGTTACAGGTAGGAAACATGGATAGAGTCACACATTCACAGAAATAAGATATTCCTTACTACTGTCATTTAAGGGAAACAGTAGAGGAACTTAAACGAGGTCTGTTACCTGCTGAGTTCAATTAGTTGGACTGAATTTCAGACGTTCCAGTCCTGCAGCTGCCAAATCCCAAGTTTTCAATCTCTATATTAAACTAGAAAATCTAGTTGTCTCTCTTTGCCTCCCCTCTCTCTATCCAGTTGGAGATGGGGAAGAAAGAGCACCAGCTTGTGACCCTGCAAGGGAAAGTGTCAGAACTGAAGCAACTCAACTGTAGCCAGGACACTCCCGCCAAACTACAGGTACAGCACACAAATGGTTTGAAGCCCAAACTTCAGATAGTTTTGGAAATTCTTCTTTGAAGTTCTATAAGTTCAGGGCAACTTTTTAACTAACTGACACAATGTGAGTTTCCCTAGGATCATTTTAAATTCATTGGTAGGCAATGGATGAACAATAGTGCTAAAACATTTAGGTAAACTCATCCTCTGTTGGTTTGCCCCATACAACTTCAGCAGGAGCTAATCAATATTCTGTGTGTTTATTTCAGGTGCTGGAGGCAGACCTGAGGAAACAGCTGAGCCAGGTGCAGAAGCTATGTGAGCAGGCCAAGGGAAACCTCAGGGACTTCAGCTCCCAGAGGAAGCAGTTAGAGGACTACATTACCCAAATGTCTGATTGGCTGAAGAGCATAGAGCAGTCCCTGACGAGCTCACCGATTGGCTCTGACCTAGAGGACATCTGCAGAGTCAAGGTAGGTAGACATTGAATTGAAACAGGTTTTACCTGAGATTTTACTTGACTTAGTCCTCTTGGCCCCCTTGGGAGCATAGGGCATCCACCATCGCTTTCCACCTCACTCTTTCCTGAACAAGGCCTTTTCCCTCTTCCCGACTATACTAAGTTCTTGTTCTGAGAGCTCACACTTGTTATTCTTTATATTATTATTGTTGTATGTGTTAAATTCGTATGTATGTAAATTGCACAACAGGAGCTCCAGAAGGACCTTCAGAACCAGCAAGGCAGCATAGATTCCACCAGGGAGAGCCTGAACACTCTGTGTCGGAAGTACCCTTCTGAGGAGCTGGCTGGGCTGGGTAGTGCACTCACTGACCTTATCAAGGGCTATGAGTCTGTCAACCAGCTTTCCTCCAGGACCCTGGCCTCACTGCAACACGGCCTGCAAAAACACTTCAACGGTGAGGATGGCTGGTTCCTAAGAGGGGTTATAATTAAGAGGCGTGGTATATGGCCAATATACCACGGCTAAGGGCTGTTCTTACACACGACGCAACGCAAAGTGCCTGGTCATAGCCGGGTATATTGGCCATATATCACAAAACCCACAGGTGCCTTATTCCTATTATAAACTGGTTATGTAATTAGAGCAGTAAAAATACTCCCGGAGTAGTCTAGTCTATTCTAAACTGCTCTGGGACCATGACAATGACAATATAATGAATAAGATGATGATGGTGATGATGATGATGATGATATCTCTCTCTCTTTTCTGTAGAGCTGGTTCGGGAGTTCCATAGCTGGCTGTCTGGGCAGAGGGAGGTAGTGAAGGAGTGCTCTGACCAATCAGGAGACACTAGCATCGTGGAGCGTAAACTCCAGAAGCTAAAGGTACAGTCCGAACATAGCATAGAACCCATAGAAACCATAACCCTCAAATATACTGTTAATCCTCAATCGCTTAGGGTCGGTTTCTTTGACGCAGATTAAGTCTAGGCCTTGACTAAAAACTATTTCATTAACATTTTCCCTTGATTCTGCTTTTTTTGTCCAGGATTAGATTTAATCTTGTTCAAGTGTTTCCCTTGACATGTTACCTCCTATCCTTTAGGGGGCGCTGGAGCGTGTGGAGGACGGGGAGGTACGTCTGACTCAGGTGTGTGAGGAAGGGGAGAAGCTCCTGCTCCACCTCCCTAAGGCTAGTGCTGGCCAGGTGCAGCAGCACCTCTCCTCCATCCAGCAGGACTGGGACCGCTATGTTGAGCAGTGTAGACTCAACCAGCAGGCCCTGGAGGACAGCACTGCACAACTCAATGGGTAAAATATACTTGGGATGGATCTCAATAATATAAAGAGACTTTGTCTCCTCCTCTCCTTTCTTTCATCTTAACTTATCCAGGCCTATCCAGATGTTGCTCTTTCACATCAGTACAGATGGGGGGGGGGGACTAAGATAATTTAGAATTTTGAGCTTTATAATATTGAGACGCACTCTTGAAGCCCAGGAGTGGGCCTCAGGAATACAGTCATAGATGTGAGTCCCTGACTGTGACATGGTGATATAATATCTATGTCTGTCAGGTTTGAGGGGCGTCTGAAGAGGCTGAGGCAGTGGCTGGAACACATGGAGCAGAGGGTGACCTCAGAGCTGCCTGAGGAGAAACACAGGGGTCTTGAGAAGGCAACACTGGAGGGGGTGGAGGAATACCACCAGGAAGTGCTCAAAGAGAGGGACTCTTTCGAGCGACTGTGTCAGGAGTCACAGGTCTTGAATGAAGGTGGACGGGGCGACGGTGGCGAGACGCGGGCGGCTGCAGGGCTGCAGTCTCAGCACCAGGCTCTGCTGCGGAGGGTGAGGGAGAGGCTGAGGTGCTGCCAGGTAAACCTACAGGAACAGGAAGCATTTAAGGAGACCCTGCAGAGCACCTGGTCCTGGCTAAACGGGATGAAGGAACGACTGGGGACCCTCAATAGTACCCTGGGGAACAAGGTGACGCTGGAGAAGAGACTGGGACTGGTACAGGTTAGTAGAATCAAGAATTGGTGTGCTCAACTCAATAGTCCTTGAATAAAAGTATTTTGGTGCAGGGTTGGAAAGGCATATCAACTGGAAAATAACATTTCTGGTACAGGTCAGACAAAATGACCCTAATTGACTCTGCACAAAAGTAATGCCCTATATAGGGAATAGGGAGCCATTTCAGATTGGCCCTAAAATAGACACCTTACTTTGGTCTTTAGCAATATGATAGCTTGAGGCATTGAAGGTCAATATTTCAATGAGCAATGTTATCCATGGTTGATGAACAGGTCTTCAACTAAACTAAAATAAAGTTGGATTGGATTTGTTTTGACACTTCCTTCGTGTGTCCCAGGACATCCTGTTGATGAAAGGCGAAGGTGAGGTGAAGCTGAACATGGCGGTAGGGAAGGGCGAACAGGTTCTGAAGCACCACAGTGTGGAGGGACAGGAGGCCATCTGCTCCCAGTTACAGAACCTGAAGGACGCCTGGGCCAGCATGCTCATGACCTCCATGAGTTGTCACAGGTACTGTACACTGTTGTATTTCCTATCTATCTATCTATCTATCTATATATCTATCTATCTATCTATCTATCTATCTATCTATCTATCTATCTATCTATCTATCTATCTATCTATCGATCACCTCTGTTTATGTTTATTCTCTACATGTGTGTATCCTCCCTCAGTCGTCTGGAATGGACGGTAGCCCAGTGGAGTAACTACCAGGATAGTAAGGGGCAGCTGCAGCAGTGGATGGAGTCTGTGGAGCAGGAGGTGAGATTCGGCTGAACGCACTAGTCTTTTCTTACTACCACTGATTTAGCATGTATGGGCTATTTTGAAGGTTTCACTTGATTGATTGTGATATATGGTGGTTTTACCTTCCTTATTTGAATGCACTGATTGTAAGTCACTCTGGATAAGAACATTCGCTAGATTGCTAAAATGTATTAGTAATTTAACGATATATGTAAATGTAGGTGGGTCTGGCCCTGGACCAGCAGCCAGGCTTGAAGGAGAAGGCCTATCTCCTGGAGCGTCTCAGAGCCCTCCAGGCTGACGTGGAGGCCCACGCAGCACCACTGGCCAGGCTGACAGAGACGGCTGCAGAGCTGCATGAGAAGACAGGTGACCAGGCCTTTGGACCAGAGCAGAGAATGGAACTCAATGCACACTTCGCTAACATTACCGCTGTCGTCAAGGTAATCAAGCCCTGCTCCTAGAGGATGGCAGTTAAGTACATACGTCTCTCCTTTGTATAAGAACATTAAGTCTGACGATAATGGTAGAAACCATTTTATTTTTGTGTTATTAGCCGTAATCCATCTAGTTTGGTTGTTGAAACAGACTTTGTTAATGCATCTAGAAAATATCCTAACAGTCCTGGTTCACAGTGTACTCTATGGGCAAACATCCTAACCCAGTCTCTATATGCTGTCCATTCCCCAGGGTAAGGTTCAGGCCATGGAGAACAGAGTGACAGAGCATGAGCACTACCTGGAAGCTGTGAGGGACTTCAATGATTGGCTGGCCTCTGCCAAGGAGGAGCTCCAGCGCTGGTCTGACCTGTCAGGAGACTCCACCTCTGTAAACAGGAAACTTGCCAAAGTCCAGGTGAGGATGTTCAAGCATCACTTACAGTATCTCAATGTCCATCACCCCCTTGTTGACACATCATAGGGAAGCTTATTATAGTTTAGTCCAATGCTACGTTTTAAAAGTAATCATTATAGATGAGAAAATAAGAAGATAACTCACAATATTTGAGGCACACAGGATCATAAATACATTTTACCCTCACATAAAGAAATGTGTCTCTCTCTTAGTCTGCGTTTAGCCTCTATAGGATGTCAGAGTGACAAATGGAGAATAGTCAGTTAGCTAATAACAGTCGTAGTCAGTTACAGTAGCTAACAACAGTTGACGTAGTTGGCAGTAACAGTAACAGTTGAATGTTTCTTGTTTCATTGTTCCATGTTCAACTTCAGGAGCTGATAGACTCCAGGCAGCGTGGCCGAGAGCGTCTGAGCCGGGTGCAGCGTTGTGGGGCTGCAACGAGGGACCACACTGGCTCCGCGGGCTTTGAGGCAGTGGAGAGGGAGGAGGCAGCCCTGCTGTCTGCCTGGGAGCAGTGGGAGCGCGGGGCACTGCAGAACAGGGCAGGCCTGGAGACTGCTCTCTCCCAACTCGCCAGCTCCGAACAGGAGTTTAACTGCTTGGCTGCTCAGCTGGAGGTGGACCTGCAGGAGTTTAGCAGTCAGCTACAGGAGTGGAGACACAGGCTCTCTCATGCAGAGGGGAAAAACAGTAGGGAGGTGGCTGTGCAGGGCTGGCAGATTGCAAAGGTAAGGCTCATTTGTAGGTGTTCTTATACATGTTCTTATATATACTGTTTAAAGGCTCAATGCAGCCTCAGTATGAAATCATACAGATCCAGAGGGGTCCAATCAGGGCAGTGGATGGAGCTACAGTGCCTTAATAAACTATTCATACCCCTTGACTTATTCCACATTTTGTTGTGTTATAGCCTGAATTAAAAATGGATTAAATCGATTTTTCTCTCTTGCACATCTACACACAATACCCCATAATGACAATGTGAAAACATGTTTTCAGAAATATTTGCAAATGTATTGAAAATTAAATACAGAAATAGATAATTTACATAATTATTCACACCCCTGAATCAATACGTGTTAGAATCACCTTTAGCAGCGATTACAGCTGTGAGTCTTTCTGGGTAAGTCTCTAAAACCCCATTTCCACTGGCACTTAAAATTAGGGACAAATTCTATCTGGCTCGAATGGAATTCTCAAATTGGAGCTGGGTCGAGGGAAACCCGGGCCAGCACAGCCCAGTTTCACAACTGGTGCCAGCTCGATTAGAATTCTGGCTAGTGAAGCACTTAATATGCTTCAACCAGTTGATCACTGCTGGAAGCTGGCACCATGTTTAGCTAGCTCGTCTGGGCTTGCTGCTGTTAGCTAGCACATGGAGAAGCAATACTGCAGTAGTTAGACATGTCACAATTACCACCGGATCCTTCATTCATTTTTACACAAACAAACTTTTTTTGAGAACAGTCAGCCCACCATTTCTCATTTCTGGAGGAAGTGGAAACGCAATTCGAGCTAGGCAACCTAGGTTGACTTCTAAGTGCCAATGAAAACGGGGCTTATGAGCTTTGCACACCTGGATTGTTCAAGATATGCACATGATTTGCAAATTCTTCAAGCTCTCTCAAGTTGGTTGTTGATCATTGCTAGACAGCCATTTTCAGGTCTTGCCATAGATTTTAAAGCCGATTTTAGGCAAAATTGTAACTTGGCCACTAAGGAACATTCAATGTTGTATTGGTAAGCAACTCCATTGTATATTTGGCCTTGTGTTTTAGGTTAATGCCCTGCTGAAAGTTGAATTTGTCTACCGGTGTCTGTTGGAAAGCAGACTGAAACAGGTTTTCCTCTAGGACTTTGGTGTGCTTAGCTCTGTTCCATTTTTTTATCATAAAAAAGTCCTGGCTGTTGACAAGCATACTCATAACATGATGTAGCCACCACCATGCTTGAAAATATGAAGAGTGGTACTCAGTGATGTGTTGAGTTGGATTTGCCCCAAACATAACGCTTTGTATTCAGGACATAAAGTTAATTTGTTTGCCATATCTTTTGCAGTTCTACTTTAGTGCCTTGTTGCAAACAGGATTAATGTGTTTTGATATTTTTATTCTGTACATGCTTCCTTCTTTTCATTCTATCATTTAGGTTAGTATTGTGGAGTAACTGCAATGTTGTTGATCCATTCTCAGTTTTCTCCTATCAAAGCCATTAAGCTGTAACTTTTTTTAAGTCACCATTGGCCTCATGGTAAAATCCTTGAGTGGTTTTCTTCCTCTCCTGCAACTGTTCGTAAGGACACTTGTATCTTTGTAGTGACTGCATGTATTGATACACCATCCAAAGTGTAATTAATAACTTCACTATGCTCAAAGGGATATTCAATGTCTGCTTTTTACATTTTTACCCATCTACCAATAGGTGCCCTTCTTTGCGAGGCATTGGAAAACCTCCCTGGTCTTTGTGGTTGAATCTGTGTTTGAAATTCACTGCTTGACTGAGGGACCTTTACAAATAATTGTATGTGTGGGGAACAGAGATGAGGTAGTCCTACAAAAATAATGCTAAACACTATTATTGCAAACAGAGTGAGTCCATGCAACTAATTGTGACTCGTAAAGCACATTTTTACTCCTGAACTTATTTAGGCTTGCCATAAAAAACGGGTTGAATACTCAAGACATTTCAGCATTTCATTTTTTATTAATTTGTAACAAATTCTACAAACACAATTCCACTGACATTGTCTGATATTGTGTGTAGGCCAATGATACAAAATCTCAATTTAATACATTTTTAATTCAGGCTGTAACACAACAAAATGTGGAAAAAAGTCAAAGGGTGTGAATACTTTCTGAAGGCACTGTACTCAAACCGTTTCTTGACTGGCCAGCTCGCTAATAATCACTAGACAGCCAGGGAGAATTTAAAAAATCCAAAAACGATAGAGGATTTTTTTTTCAAATACAGTATAACTAGTTTTCAGTGCCGGCCCTCCGGACTTCGTTGAAGACCGAATGCGGCCCCCAGGGCAAAATGAATTAGACACCCCTGGTTTATTGCAGCCATTTTTTTCTCAATATCAAATCATTTATGGGTAACAATTAAGTACTGCGATTGTTTTCAATTAAAATAAAAAAAATACATGTAAAAATTATTCTTAGCAAAGAGCAATTTCTCAAGCAAGAATGTTGATAGGACTGTCTGGGAGTGGTCTGAGCAGAGAGGGGGAAACTGAAAATGAACTGTTATTGGCAGAGAGGTTTGGAACTGTCTGTCACGTTGGTAACAATGATTTGGAAGACAGGAGCAGGAATGCGTAATAGGGTTTTTTCATCAGCCCAAATTACGGCGTGCTGTGTAAAGACATGGGGACGAAGACCAAACCAACATGTAACTAAACACAAGGTAGAAACCCAAAACAAAAGAGCGAGGAGTACCTCGAATAAATAACACACCCGCACAATAATTAACACACTGGACGAGACCCGTAATCATCTGCACAATCAACAATGGCGCGAAAGCCAAAACCCACAGCACAGGTACTCACACTCACCAACGGACATTGTAACAATAATCGACAGGACAATGGTGAACAAAGGGCACACTTATACAATTACTAATCAATGGGAATAGGAGCCAGGAGTGCGTAATGAAAGTTCCGGAGGGATCCGTGACACTGTCTTTCTTATTGGTATATTAACTAAGTCGGAGGGCCAAAACTCCATCCCACCAAAACAGGCTTTTCAAACAGCTCTTACACTAAAAGGGCATTATCATCATTTTCACAATTTTACAGTATTATTCCAACCACATAGTGTGAAAATGTACACTGAGTATACAAAACATTAAGGACACCTTCGTAATATTGAGTTGCACTCCCACTTTTGCCCTTGGTGTCGAAGGCATTCCACAGGGATGCTGGCCCATATTGACTCCAATGCTTCCCACAGTTGCGTCAAGTTGTCTGGATGTCCTTTGAGTGGTGGACCATTCTAGATACACACGGGAAATTGTTGAACGTGAAAAACCCAGCAGTGTTGCAGTTCTTGACACAAACCGGTGCGCCTGGTACCTACTACCATACCATGTTCAAAGGCTCTTAAATATTTTGTCTTGCCCATTCACCCTCTGAATGTCATACATACACAATACATGTCTGAAGGCTTAAAAATCCTTCTTTAACCTGTCTCCTCCCCTTCATATACACTGACAAGTGGATTTAACAAGTGACATCACTTTGTACACTCAGTCTATATAAGACACTGGAAAATCACATCTTTGATTGCACTGGTCCTTTTAGTATTGCTGCAATGCCAAAACGAAATGTAACATTAAAGGAAGGCTTAGATCCGTAATACTTATGATGACTGTTTACTTTTCAAAGTGGAAAAATCACCATATCCTCAAGGCTACATTCACAATCCTCCATTCACTCTCCTCTAAAGCAACTTCTCATTGTGTCTGTGCCACCCAGGACACTCTGGAAGGTCTAGTCAAAATGGAGCCCATGTCAGACAGTCTGAAGTTCCAGCTCAACGGTCTGTGTCGGTTCTCCAAGGACCTGGGTACTCAGTCAGAGAGAGTGTCCTCCCTTATCAAGGAGTACAACAGGTAAGTCATTCAGCAGCATGATGGATGGGGTCTTACTATACATGACATTCAAATAATTTGTTTAAATAGTTTTTGGAGTGTGTATTACATACTGTTCTGTTGCAAAGCTATTACATACGCTATGGGCCTGATTCCAAGTTGAGATAAGTAAATCATTTACTTGTTTACTGATGTCAATGAGAGCCAAAATGTAAGTTAAGTATGCAGAATCAGATCTCAAGTCAGAATACCGCTCTGTAGGCTCTGTATACAAGTCAGAATACCGTCCTGTAGATGCTGTATACAAGTCAGAATACCGTCCTTTAGGCGCTGTATACAAGTCAGAATCCCGCCCTGTAGGCGCTGTATACAAGTCAGAATACCGCCCTGTAGATGCTGTATACAAGTTAGAATACAGTCCTGTAGGCGCTGTATACAAGTCAGAATACCGCCCTGTAGATGCTGTATACAAGTCAGAATACCGCCCTGTAGGCGCTGTATACAAGTCAGAATACCGTCCTGTAGATGCTGTATACAAGTCAGAATCCCGCCCTGTAGATGCTGTATACAAGTCAGAATCCCGCCCTGTAGATGCTGTATACAAGTCAGAATACCGCCCTGTAGATGCTGTATACAAGTTAGAATACAGTCCTGTAGGCGCTGTATACAAGTCAGAATACCGTCCTGTAGATGCTGTATACAAGTCAGAATACCGTCCTGTAGATGCTGTATACAAGTCAGAATACCGCCCTGTAGATGCTGTATACAAGTCAGAATACCTCCCTGTAGATGCTGTATACAAGTCAGAATACCGCCCTGTAGATGCTGTATACAAGTCAGAATACCGTCCTGTAGATGCTGTATACAAGTCAGAATACAGTCCTGTAGGCGCTGTATACAAGTCAGAATACCGCCCTGTAGATGCTGTATACAAGTCAGAATACCGCCCTGTAGATGCTGTATACAAGTCAGAATACCGTCCTGTAGATGCTGTATACAAGTCAGAATACCGCCCTGTAGGCGCTGTATACAAGTCAGAATACCGCCCTGTAGGCGCTGTATACAAGTCAGAATACCGTCCTGTAGATGCTGTATACAAGTCAGAATCCCGCCCTTTAGATGCTGTATACAAGTCAGAATACCGTCCTGTAGATGCTGTATACAAGTCAGAATACCGTCCTGTAGATGCTGTATACAAGTCAGAATACCGCCCTGTAGGCGCTGTATACAAGTCAGAATACCGTCCTGTAGATGCTGTATACAAGTCAGAATACCGTCCTGTAGATGCTGTATACAAGTCAGAATCCCGCCCTGTAGATGCTGTATACAAGTCAGAATACCGTCCTGTAGATGCTGTATATAAGTCAGAATACCGCCCTGTAGATGCTGTATACAATTATCTGTCCTCTCTTCTCCCTCCTAGGCTGAGCCTGCAGGCCTCCAGAGAATGCCAAAACAAAGAGAAGCTTCTGGAGCAGCAGTTCCGTGCCGCTTTCCGAGAGTTCCAGCAGTGGCTGGTCAATGCCAAAATCAACACAGCCAAGTGCTTTGATGTGCCTCAGAACCTCAGCGAGGCCTCCTCCAGCCTGGAGAAGATACAGGTACGTTAAGGCCCAGTTTCCCTGGACACAAATCAAGCCTAGTCCATCAGGTTCAATGGATGACCTCCATGAGTTCTTCAATGGAAGTTCTCTATTAAAGCGCTTCTAATCTGTCCAGGAAACCTTTTGTCCTTAAACACATTTGGCCTTGCAAGCACATTTGATTGAATTGGACATTCTTTTTTAAAGAATGCATCTTATCTCTTGGCCATTCTGTCTCCACCCCCAAGGAGTTCCTGAGTGACAGGGAGCAGGGCCACTCCAAACTAAATGCTGTGGTGCTCAGTGGTGAGCTGGTGGTCAGTATCGCTGCCAAGGACAGAGTAGATGCTGTCCGGGCCAAAATGAGCAGTGCCAGAGAAGACTGGAAGACTCTGATGTCCAACTTGCACCAGAGGGAGACTGCCCTACAGGTAATCAATTGATGTAAAGTACAGCATGTGAATCCTTTAAGTGGTGAGAATATGTCATCTATTCAGTTTGTATAAAATAAAATACAAATTCACACTCATTGTACTTTACTGTGTCTCGAGAGCAAGCATTTTGCAATTTTAGCAATTTGTGTGATGCTGAAACCTGTTTTGAATTGTGTATCAGAGGGTGCGTGTGTTTCACTCCTATTTCAGAACCTCCAGTCTCAGATGAAGGACTTTGAGGCGAGTGTGGAGCCTCTTCAGGAGTGGCTGAACGGGACAGAGGTTGCTGTACAGGAGAGCAGCACACGACTCCATGACCTCACTGCCAAAAAGCAGGAGTTGCACAAGCTGCAGGTATACATGGCTTTCAGCCTGTCAAATCACGAAGAGCTATCCTCATAACTGTCCCATCATCCCACCAATCATCATGCCCTGCCAGGCACCAGCATGGCCGTTATAGAAGCTCACCATTTCAGCTCAGTCACTGTGAATCAGTGATGGAGTTCCTTCATCGCACTGTCAAAGCTTAACATAACTGTTCACTGCTCATTTCTGCCCTGCTATCTACCCATTCTATTTTCAAATGCTTCTGCTGTATGTGTGTTCAATGTGGCGTAAATAATAACTGTTTAAAGAGTTGACACTTAACAGCCCTGTTCAATGTTTTCAAACGCTTCAAACATCTTTGTCTGTTGTGTTCATTAACCTTCTTTCGATTGCCATGTCATGACAGTATTTCATGTTCATAACATTGACCCAGTCGGCTTTTTCTTCCATGTCATTACAACCCTGGTCTGTAAGTGTTTATGTTAACTTGGCTAACTGTCTCTGTGTGTTGGCTTGCATGCTTCTGTCTCTGTGATAACCTGCTTGTGCCCTTGCAGTCTGTGCTCGAGGAGTTAGCCTCTCAAGAGGTTCAGCTGATAAGGCTCAGAGAGAAGGCCCAGCTACTGTGGGATGGACATGCAGCCAGAAAGAGCTTTGTCCACCGTGTCTCGCAGCTCTCCGCTCAGTACTTAGCTCTAACCAACCTGACCAAGGTAACTAACACCTGCCTGCCCGCCTGTCCACCTGCAAGAGGGCAGGCAGGAGGAACGAGACTGAGGTTTGAGTCACCTCTCCGGTTAAAATTATGTATATAATCAATGAATTTCCAATCTTATAGCTGAAAAATGAAATACTGTAACCAAGAATGTAAACTTACAAAATTACTGCTGCTCTTCTTTTATTCCATACTGAATTTTAGCCCTATGGCATTTGTATACACAAACCCCAGGTTCACTTTGAGTTGAATTTGTTACGAGTGTGCAAGAGACTGACCTATGACATGTGCTATGCTTTGTGCTTCTACAGGAGAAGGCTTCCCGTATCGACCGTATCGTCACTGAGCACCAGCTGTTCTCCCAGGGGCTGAAAGAGCTGCAGAACTGGGTGGCCGACACCAGCCACATGCTGCAGACCTACCGCACTCCCACAGCAGACAAAAATGTCCTGGACAGCAGGATGATCAAGCTGGAGGTACAGTACAACCACCTCTGACCTACATCAAGCTAAGATAAACTTAGCTAAGCTAAACTAAACTAAGCTAACTTTTTATTAGCTAAAATCAAATACAATCAACTAAACTAAACTTGGACTTGGATTATAGAGTAAAAGTTGTTTTAAATCTCCAGTATGTAACGAACGGGTAGCTAAATTAGCATTGCTACTGCCTTCCAGATGTCTGAACTCATTTTGTAATACATGTATTGACCCTTGATGTGTCTCAGGCGTTGCTGACAGCACGTCAGGAGAAGGAGATCCAGCTGAAGATGCTGGTCACCAGGGGAGAGTCTGTCCAGAGGAACACATCAGTAGAGGGTGTACCAGTAGTCTGCAAGAACATCCAGGACCTCAAAGACTCCTGGGATACCCTGCTTTCCGCCTCCATCCAATGCAAAAGGTTAGCTTCTCTTTTTAATGTCCTGAAAGATTAGAATGCCTTAGTAGAATACTTACTGGGTTATGATAACATCTGATCAAATTGAATATTTGTTTTTACTGTGAACATTCTGAACACAACTGCGAACGTAAGAATGTTGGTCAATGTTGAGACAGTGTACAAGTGCCTTTAGTGGCGATCAGCTAACTGTGTGATATATTTATGTGTACTACACTGTATTCCCTCACAGCCAGTTGGAGGGAGCCCTCTCCCAGTGGACCAGCTACCAGGAGGACGTGTGTCAGTTTGTGAGCTGGGTGGAGCGTGTTGAGGAGAGTCTGGACCCAAGAGACAAACAATGCTCCGAGATGAGAGACAAAACTGCCAACCTGGGCAAAGCCAAGGTACCCTTGGTCATCTACACTGAGTATACCAAACTTTAGCAACACCTTCCTAATATTAAGTTGCAACCCCCCCCCCCCCCCCCCCCCCCCCTTTCCCTCTGAACAGTCTCAATTTGTCGGGGCATGGACTCTAGCGTTCCACGGAGATGTTGCCCATTTTGACTCCAATGCTTCCCACAGTTGTGTCAAGTTGGCTGGATGTCCTTTGGGTGGTGGACCATTCTAGATGCACACAGGAAACTGTTGAGTGAAAAAGAAACTCCAGCGTTGAAGTTCTTGACACAAACCGGTGCACCTGGCACCCACTACCATACCCTGTTCAAAGACACCTACTACCATACCCTGTTCAAAGGCACCTACTACCATACCCTGTTCAAAGGCACCTACTACCATACCCCTGTTCAAAGGCACCTACTACCATACCCCATTCAAAGGCAACTACTACCATACCCCTGTTCAAAGGCACCCACTACCATACCCTGTTCAAAGGCACCTACTACCATACCCTGTTCAAAGGCACCTACTACCATACCCCATTCAAAGGCACCTACTACCATACCCTGTTCAAAGGCACCTACTACCATACCCCATTCAAAGGCACCTACTACCATACCCTGTTCAAAGGCACCTACTACCATACCCTGTTCAAAGACACCTACTACCATACCCCATTCAAAGGCACCTACTACCATACCCTGTTCAAAGGCACCTACTACCATACCCCATTCAAAGGCACCTACTACCATACCCTGTTCAAAGGCACCTACTACCATACCCCTGTTCAAAGGCACCTACTACCATACCCCATTCACAGGCACCTACTACCATACCCCGTTCAAAGGCACCTACTACCATACCCCTGTTCAAAGGCACCTACTACCATACCCTGTTCAAAGGCACCTACTACCATACCCCATTCAAAGGCACCTACTACCATACCCTGTTCAAAGGCACCTACTACCATACCCCATTCAAAGGCACCTACTACCATACCCTGTTCAAAGGCACCTACTACCATACCCTGTTCAAAGACACCTACTACCATACCCCATTCAAAGGCACCTACTACCATACCCTGTTCAAAGGCACCTACTACCATACCCCATTCAAAGGCACCTACTACCATACCCTGTTCAAAGGCACCTACTACCATACCCCTGTTCAAAGGCACCTACTACCATACCCCATTCACAGGCACCTACTACCATACCCCGTTCAAAGGCACCTACTACCATACCCCTGTTCAAAGGCACCTACTACCATACCCTGTTCAAAGGCACCTACTACCATACCCTGTTCAAAGGCACCTACTACCATACCCTGATCAAAGGCACCTACTACCATACCCCGTTCAAAGGCACCTACTACCATACCCCTGTTCAAAGGCACCTACTACCATACCCTGTTCAAAGGCACCTACTACCATACCCTGATCAAAGGCACCTACTACCATACCCCGTTCAAAGGCACCTACTACCATACCCCTGTTCAAAGGCACCTACTACCATACCCCATTCACAGGCACCTACTACCATACCCCGTTCAAAGGCACCTACTACCATACCCCTGTTCAAAGGCACCTACTACCATACCCTGTTCAAAGGCACCTACTACCATACCCTGTTCAAAGGCACCTACTACCATACCCTGATCAAAGGCACCTACTACCATACCCCGTTCAAAGGCACCTACTACCATACCCCTGTTCAAAGGCACCTACTACCATACCCCATTCAAAGGCACCTACTACCATACCCCGTTCAAAGGCACCTACTACCATACCCCTGTTCAAAGGCACCTACTACCATACCCTGTTCAAAGGCACCTACTACCATACCCCTGTTCAAAGGCACCTACTACCATACCCCTGTTCAAAGGCACCTACTACCATACCCCTGTTCAAAGGCACCTACTACCATACCCTGTTCAAAGGCACCTACTACCATACCCCTGTTCAAAGGCACCTACTACCATACCCCGTTCAAAGGCACCTACTACCATACCCCTGTTCAAAGGCACCTACTACCATACCCCATTCAAAGGCACCTACTACCATACCCCTGTTCAAAGGCACCTACTACCATACCCCGTTCAAAGGCACCTACTACCATACCCCTGTTCAAAGGCACCTACTACCATACCCCGTTCAAAGGCACCTACTACCATACCCCTGTTCAAAGGCACCTACTACCATACCCTGTTCAAAGGCACCTACTACCATACCCTGTTCAAAGACACCTACTACCATACCCTGTTCAAAGGCACCTACTACCATACCCTGTTCAAAGGCACCTACTGCCATACCCCATTCAAAGGCACCTACTACCATACCCCATTCAAAGGCACCTACTACCATACCCCATTCAAAGGCACCTACTACCATACCCCATTCAAAGGCACCTACTACCATACCCCATTCAAAGGCACCTACTACCATACCCCATTCAAAGGCACCTACTACCATACCCCATTCAAAGGCACCTACTACCATACCCCATTCAAAGGCACCTACTACCATACCCTGTTCAAAGGCACCTACTACCATACCCTGTTCAAAGGCACCTACTACCATACCCCATTCAAAGGCACCTACTACCATACCCTGTTCAAAGGCACCTACTACCATACCCCGTTCAAAGGCACCTACTACCATACCCTGTTCAAAGGCACCTACTACCATACCCTGTTCAAAGGCACCTACTACCATACCCTGTTCAAAGGCACCTACTACCATACCCCATTCAAAGACACCTACTACCATACCCCATTCAAAGGCACCTACTACCATACCCTGTTCAAAGGCACCTACTACCATACCCCATTCAAAGGCACCTACTACCATACCCCTGTTCAAAGGCACCTACTACCATACCCCATTCAAAGGCACCTACTACCATACCCCATTCAAAGGCACCTACTACCATACCCCATTCAAAGGCACCTACTACCATACCCCATTCAAAGGCACCTACTACCATACCCCATTCAAAGGCACCTACTACCATACCCCATTCAAAGGCACCTACTACCATACCCCATTCAAAGGCACCTACTACCATACCCCATTCAAAGGCACCTACTACCATACCCTGTTCAAAGGCACCTACTACCATACCCTGTTCAAAGGCACCTACTACCATACCCCATTCAAAGGCACCTACTACCATACCCTGTTCAAAGGCACCTACTACCATACCCCGTTCAAAGGCACCTACTACCATACCCTGTTCAAAGGCACCTACTACCATACCCTGTTCAAAGGCACCTACTACCATACCCTGTTCAAAGGCACCTACTACCATACCCCATTCAAAGACACCTACTACCATACCCCATTCAAAGGCACCTACTACCATACCCTGTTCAAAGGCACCTACTACCATACCCCATTCAAAGGCACCTACTACCATACCCCTGTTCAAAGGCACCTACTACCATACCCCATTCAAAGGCACCTACTACCATACCCTGTTCAAAGGCACCTACTACCATACCCTGTTCAAAGGCACCTACTACCATACCCCTGTTCAAAGGCACCTACTACCATACCCCTGTTCAAAGGCACCTACTACCATACCCCTGTTCAAAGGCACCTACTACCATACCCTGTTCAAAGGCACCTACTACCATACCCCTGTTCAAAGGCACCTACTACCATACCCCTGTTCAAAGGCACCTACTACCATACCCCTGTTCAAAGGCACCTACTACCATACCCCTGTTCAAAGGCACCTACTACCATACCCCTGTTCAAAGGCACCTACTACCATACCCTGTTCAAAGGCACCTACTACCATACCCCATTCAAAGGCACCTACTACCATACCCCTGTTCAAAGGCACCTACTACCATACCCCTGTTCAAAGGCACCTACTACCATACCCCTGTTCAAAGGCACCTACTACCATACCCCTGTTCAAAGGCACCTACTACCATACCCCTGTTCAAAGGCACCTACTACCATACCCCTGTTCAAAGGCACCTACTACCATACCCCTGTTCAAAGGCACTTACTACCATACCCCTGTTCAAAGGCACCTACTACCATACCCTGTTCAAAGGCACCTACTACCATACCCTGTTCAAAGGCACCTACTACCATACCCCATTCAAAGGCACCTACTACCATACCCTGTTCAAAGGCACCTACTACCATACCCTGTTCAAAGGCACCTACTACCATACCCTGTTCAAAGGCACCTACTACCATACCCCATTCAAAGGCACCTACTACCATACCCTGTTCAAAGGCACCTACTACCATACCCCATTCAAAGGCACCTACTACCATACCCCATTCAAAGGCACCTACTACCATACCCTGTTCAAAGGCACCTACTACCATACCCCATTCAAAGGCACCTACTACCATACCCCATTCAAAGGCACCTACTACCATACCCTGTTCAAAGGCACCTACTACCATACCCTGTTCAAAGGCACCTACTACCATACCCTGTTCAAAGGACCTACTACCATACCCCATTCAAAGGCACCTACTACCATACCCCATTCAAAGGCACCTACTACCATACCCTGTTCAAAGGCACCTACTACCATACCCCATTCAAAGGCACCTACTACCATACCCCATTCAAAGGCACCTACTACCATACCCTGTTCAAAGGCACCTACTACCATACCCCATTCAAAGGCACCTACTACCATACCCTGTTCAAAGGCACCTACTACCATACCCCATTCAAAGGCACCTACTACCATACCCTGTTCAAAGGCACCTACTACCATACCCTGTTCAAAGGCACCTACTACCATACCCTGTTCAAAGGCACCTACTACCATACCCTGTTCAAAGGCACCTACTACCATACCCCATTCAAAGGCACCTACTACCATACCCTGTTCAAAGGCACCTACTACCATACCCCGTTCAAAGGCACCTACTACCATACCCTGTTCAAAGGCACCTACTACCATACCCTGTTCAAAGGCACCTACTACCATACCCTGTTCAAAGGCACCTACTACCATACCCTGTTCAAAGGCACCTACTACCATACCCTGTTCAAAGGCACCTACTACCATACCCTGTTCAAAGGCACCTACTACCATACCCTGTTCAAAGGCACCTACTACCATACCCTGTTCAAAGGCACCTACTACCATACCCCATTCAAAGGCACCTACTACCATACCCCATTCAAAGACACCTACTACCATACCCCATTCAAAGGCACCTACTACCATACCCCATTCAAAGGCACCTACTACCATACCCCATTCAAAGGCACCTACTACCATACCCCATTCAAAGGCACCTACTACCATACCCTGTTCAAAGGCACCTACTACCATACCCCATTCAAAGACACCTACTACCATACCCCTGTTCAAAGGCACCTACTACCATACCCCTGTTCAAAGACACCTACTACCATACCCCATTCAAAGACACCTACTACCATACCCCATTCAAAGGCACCTACTACCATACCCCTGTTCAAAGGCACCTACTACCATACCCCATTCAAAGGCACCTACTACCATACCCCATTCAAAGGCACCTACTACCATACCCCATTCAAAGGCACCTACTACCATACCCCTGTTCAAAGGCACCTACTACCATACCCCATTCAAAGGCACCTACTACCATACCCCTGTTCAAAGGCACCTACTACCATACCCCATTCAAAGACACCTACTACCATACCCCATTCAAAGGCACCTACTACCATACCCCTGTTCAAAGGCACCTACTACCATACCCCATTCAAAGGCACCTACTACCATACCCCATTCAAAGGCACCTACTACCATACCCCTGTTCAAAGGCACCTACTACCATACCCCATTCAAAGGCACCTACTACCATACCCCTGTTCAAAGGCACCTACTACCATACCCCATTCAAAGGCACCTACTACCATACCCCTGTTCAAAGGCACCTACTACCATACCCCATTCAAAGGCACCTACTACCATACCCCATTCAAAGGCACCTACTACCATACCCCATTCAAAGGCACCTACTACCATACCCCTGTTCAAAGGCACCTACTACCATACCCCATTCAAAGGCACCTACTACCATACCCCTGTTCAAAGGCACCTACTACCATACCCCTGTTCAAAGGCACCTACTACCATACCCTGTTCAAAGGCACCTACTACCATACCCCTGTTCAAAGGCACCTACTACCATACCCTGTTCAAAGGCACCTACTACCATACCCTGTTCAAAGGCACCTACTACCATACCCCTGTTCAAAGGCACCTACTACCATACCCTGTTCAAAGGCACCTACTACCATACCCCTGTTCAAAGGCACCTACTACCATACCCCTGTTCAAAGGCACCTACTACCATACCCCTGTTCAAAGGCACCTACTACCATACCCCTGTTCAAAGGCACCTACTACCATACCCTGTTCAAAGGCACCTACTACCATACCCTGTTCAAAGGCACCTACTACCATACCCCTGTTCAAAGGCACCTACTACCATACCCCTGTTCAAAGGCACCTACTACCATACCCCTGTTCAAAGGCACCTACTACCATACCCCTGTTCAAAGGCACCTACTACCATACCCCTGTTCAAAGGCACCTACTACCATACCCCTGTTCAAAGGCACCTACTACCATACCCCTGTTCAAAGGCACCTACTACCATACCCTGTTCAAAGGCACCTACTACCATACCCTGTTCAAAGGCACCTACTACCATACCCTGTTCAAAGGCACCTACTACCATACCCTGTTCAAAGGCACCTACTACCATACCCCATTCAAAGGCACCTACTACCATACCCCATTCAAAGGCACCTACTACCATACCCCATTCAAAGGCACCTACTACCATACCCTGTTCAAAGGCACCTACTACCATACCCCGTTCAAAGGCACCTACTACCATACCCCATTCAAAGGCACCTACTACCATACCCCATTCAAAGGCACTTACATGTTTTGTCCTGCCCATTCACCCTCTATATAAATAAACGTCTCAATTGTCTCAAGGCTTAAAAATCATTTTTTAACCTGTCTCCTCCCCTTCATCTACACTGATTGGTGAATTTAACAAGTGACATCAATTAGGGATCAAAGCTTTCACCTGGTCAGTCTGTCATGGAAAGAGCAGGTGGCCTCAATGATTTGTACACTCAGTGTATGCTACTTTTTCTTACTGACAGTCAATGGGAAATGTGATTGCAAATAATGAACAGTGAAAGAGGAAATAATGTCTGATGCCAGTGCCAATAATAATGGTGAAAGAGGACATCTTTGTCATGTGCCTCTGCCTTGTGAAACATTTTGATAAAGTGACACTAACACTGTGTCATGCCATGATTTTTTTTTAAAGATACAATTCTCGTTAATCCAGCCACAGTGTCTGATTTCAAAAAGGCTTTACAGCGAAAGCTCCACAAACGATTATGTTAGGTCATCACCAAGTCACAGAAAAACACAACCATTTTTTCCAGCCAAAGAGAGGAGTCACAAAAAGAAGAAATATAGATAAAATTAATCACTAACCTTTGATGATCTTCATCAGATGACACTCATAGGACGTCATGTTACACAATACATGTATGTTTTGTTCGATAAAGTGCATATTTATATCCAAAAATCTCATTTTACATTGGCGTGTTACGTGTTATGTTCAGTAGTTCCAAAACATACAGTGATTTTGCAGAGAGCCACATCAATTCACAGAAATACTCATCATAAACATTGATCATAGATACAACTATTATACATGGAACTTTAGATAAACTTCTCCTTAATGCAACCGCTGTATCAGATTTCAAAAAAACTTTACGGAAAAAGCATACCATGCAATAATCTGAGTACGGCGGTCAGAGCCCAAACCAGCCAAATAAATATCCGCCATGTTGTGTAGTCAACATTAGTCAGAAATAGCATTATAAATATTCACTTACCTTAGATGATCTTCATCAGAATGCACTCCCAGGAATCCCAGTTCCACAATAAATGTTTGATTTGTTCGATAAAGTTCAGAATTTATGTCCATATACCTCCTTTTGTTAGGGCGTTTGGTAAACAAATCCAAAAGCACGTGCAAGTCCAGTGGAAAGGTCGGACGAAAAGTCCAAAAAGTTATATTACTGGTCGTAGAAACATATCAAACGAAGTATAGAATCAATCTTTAGGATGTTGTTAACATAAATCTTCAATAATGTCCCAACCGGAACGCGAGCTAACTCTCACATGACCGCGCTTCACGAGCCCGTGGCTCTCTGTCAGACCTCTGACTCATTCCCCTCTCATTCAGCCCCCCTTCACAGTAGAAGCCTGAAACAACGTTCTAAGGACTGCTGACATCTAGTGGAAGCCTTAGGAAGTGCAAGATGACCAATATCCCACTGTATCTTCAATAGTTTTAGATGAACTGTCTTCAAAGTAATGACTCGGGACGTCGGGTTTGATATGAAAGCTTCTTTTAGTAATAATACTTGTTCACGTTACATTTAACAACTTTAGATTCAACAGAGCAATGCAGGCAAGATGCTAGCGGAAAATCAGCTTAATCACTTTGCACCTGCACATAACTGGCGCGTTATCTCTCTCATTCCTGTCGCAAGGCATTCTGGAACCTGCAGTCAAAAGCGTAATTCAATACTAACCAATACAATTACATATGTAAATAACTGTAAAGAAATATATTTAGATACCTCTCAATTAATTAACTTAAACATTAACTCTGTAGCACATTAAAGTTACAACAAATAGGGGCTGAGTTGAAAAACTACAAACCTCAGATTTCCCACTTCCTGGTTGGATTTTTTTCTCAGGTTTTTGCCTGCCATATGAGTTCTGTTATTCTCACAGACATCATTAAAACAGTTCTAGAAACTTCAGAGTGATTTCTATCCAATACTACTAATAATATGCATAAATTTACTCTGGGCACGCTTTTCATCCAAAAGTGAAAATGCTGCCCCCTATCCCAATGAAGTTAAGATAGCCAAGAGAGACAACCACATATCAAAGTCATATCCCAACCACGTATCAATACATACAGTAATACAATATATAATACAATGCAAAATACAATAGGAGGGTGCCTCTGCCTTATAAAAAGTTACCAAATGCCAATGTAATACACATTTCGTTTTATCCTAAACTAACCTAACCCCGTGTCATGCTGTGGTTTAAATGCAGTAGAAACATTCACATTAGGCCTGATACATGTTGTGTCTGTTTCAGCTTCTCTATGAGGAGGTTCTTAGTCACAGCAGTCTACTGGACACCATCACCGTGAAGGGAGCCAACATGGCGGAACACTACGTCACCCAGCTAGAGCTCCAGGACCTGCAGGAACGATACCACACCGTCAAGGACAACACCAAGGTATGTATATACAGTACAGCAGTGAAGCATCCATCTCCTTCTCATATGTTAGTATCACTTGCCAGACTCAAATCAAAATACAACCGCACCGTGAAATGTTTACTTACAAGCCCTTAACCAGCAATTCAGTTCAAGAAATAGAGTTAAGAAAATATTTACTAAATTAACTCAAGTAACACGATAAAATAACAGTAACGAGGCTATATACGGGGGGTACCGGTACTGAGTCAATGTGCGGGGATACAGGTTAGTCGAGGTAATTTGTACATTTAGGTAGGGGTAAAGTGACTATGCATAGATAATATACCCCTCTACCTTATGGCATTCCTCCCGTGCACAGTGGCTGTGTGAAGACACAAGTCTCATGTTATCATTTCATATTTTTGTAGTAGTTACATGTCTATAATGCACATATTTGTTTTTGTGTTTCCAGACTGCGGTGGGGAAGGCAGAAGAGCTGGTGCAGGCCCACCAGGAGTACGAGAGAGGCCTAAATGTGTTTGAGGCGTGGCTGGAGCAGGAGCAGGAGAAACTGGGCTGCTACACACAGCTAGAGGGGGATGTGGACACTCTGGAGGAGACACTTCAGAAACTACAGGTCATAACAAGAACATACTGCTGTTTCCACATACAAGAGCCAAAGAAGAGTGGCTTTTCCCATTGATCTTGTGCCCTGACGTATTGAATATAATGGACCATATTACCAAATTGTTGTCTAAACGTATGTTATACCACATGGGGAAAATTGCCTAGCTTTGCCTGTCGGCGCGAGATGTATAACGGTGTTGGAATGTCCAGTAATGTTTCGTAATGTTCAGTCTGAATAACAATGACAGCTGCCTCTCTGCATTCATTTCCAGGAGCTGCAGGTCCAGTGCACGGAGGGCCAGGCCCTATTCAACACCCTGCTGGACAGTAGAGACCAGGTTGTGCCCTGGGGTGTCCCCCAAATCGAGGACCGGGTCCTGGAGACCTTGCAGCAGAACTGGAATCTGTACCAGGGAAAGCTGGGAGACACCAGGACCCAGCTCAACAGTACCCTGGCCAAGCTCCGCCAGATGGAGCAAAAGTTTCAGGGTCTGGACAGCTGGCTGAATAGCATGGAGAGCAAAGGTCAACTGAGGAGTCATCGCCGGTCGGACCGTGCCACCAAGGACACTCAACTCCAACTGATAAAGGTCAGCATCTTCTTCTACAGCACCTGAGTTTCAGTAGATGATGTTCGATGTTTGTATGTCTCTCTGAGCTTGTCTTCCAATAGGAGGTGCTGGTGTTTCAATAAAGCCCTGTTTCAACTGACACTTAAAATTAGGGAAATTAGGGCCAATTTCGAGCTGACTGGAATGGATTTCTCAAAATCGAGCTAGCGCGGCCCTGTTTCACAACTGGTGCCTGCTCGATTACAATTTGGGCTGGTGACGCCGTTACTATGCACTATGATCACTGCTGGATGCTGACACAATGTTTAGCTAGCTCATCTGGGCTTGTTGCTGTCTGGTTTGCTTGGTTAACTAGCTAATAGCCAATGCCATGGCAAGCAGGGTAGGAATTAAGCTAGCTAGCTAGTTATGCTAACTGTTTAACTAACTAGCTAACACCAGCAAGCTAAAGACATGGCTCTGAGCCTGGCTGGCACTGGCAGGAGTATGGGCTAACGCTAACTTTAGTTACAGCATGGTGAGGGTGAATTAAATTATTCAACATTAGCTAAGACAGCTGCAGTCACATATTGTCTACCTAGCAACATGACATCATTTCTATTTTCTTGAGGCAGTGGAAACACAATTTCAGCCAGCCCACCAAGGCCAGCCCAACCTGGGTTTACTTCCAAGTGCAAATAGAAACAGGGCTTAAATTGTGTCTCTCTCTCTCTCTCTCTCTCTCTCTCTCTCTCTCTCTCTCTCTCTCTTTCTCTCTCTCTCTCTCTCTCTCTCTCTCTGTATACAGAGTTGGCAGGAGGAGGTGCTAGTGTACCAGGAGGAGGTGGAGGGTCTGAGTGTTCTAGCCCAGCAGGTCATAGATGAGACCCACATCAGCAGCCGGGTCAGCACCAGAGCTACCCAACTCACCTCCCGCTACCACGCCCTGCTACTGCACCTACTGGTACGACCTGCTCAGTTACACACATAGGCAGCAACACACAAGCATGCACACATACACACACACACAAACCTTGGACTAATTTACACACCCCAGTTTGCTACCACAGTGCAGAATCTCCATTTCTATCGTTTTTTCTTGGGCTGTCTGTTGATGTACTGCAGGAGAGCATCAAGCAACTACAGGTGGAGGTGTGTTGCATTGAGGAGGCCCAGAATGTGTTCAGGACCTTCTCTGATTGGCTGAGCTCGGCCAAGAACAACTTCAGCACATTGGCCATCAGCATCAGTGTAGTAGACCGTCTTACCATGGAGAGGAAGATGAAGACACTGGAGGTACAGTAACAGACTCTTCTTACAGCCGCTACCCTGAGTCTGGCGAGAGAGACTACAGTCTGAGCTTCAGCTAAATGGAAGCCATGCCTCTAGCAGCTCAGTTGGTAGGCAACAACTTTTATGTCGCAAAAGTAAGCTCTTTTGAAATAGTTTTTCAGTGCGGACCTAGTGTACTTCATCACAGTGACACTACCAAGTCTCAAACTCTCTTTGCTTTCTTTCATCCTCTGAAAAGGTTATGGTTATGGTCACTTCTGTTTACTCTCTGTGTGTCTTTTCTCCAGGCTCTTCAGGGTGACATGGAGCAGGGCCACAGCTTCCTGAAGACTATGCGTGAGAAGACAGAGCGGGCCGTGGCCTTCCTGGAGGAACCAGAAGCTGAGCAGCTGAGGGAGGAGGTGGATGCTCATAGATCCCAGCTAGAGGGCCTGATGGCTGGGCTACGCACGGAGCACAGCTCCCTAGAGAAATGCATCTCCCTCTCCAAAGACTTCCTGGACAAGTACAAGGCCCAGGCACAGTGGCTCGCTGAGACCAAGGCTTTGTTAAGCTCACCCATCGAGCTCAAAGCTGAGCTCTACCAGAAGAAGGCCCAGTTAGCCAAATATAAGGTACATAGGCTAGCTGATGTCATGCTAATCTGCTTGGTAGGTCACATGCTGCTGTGTTTACTGTTGATAAACTCAACTTCCCGATCGATGTCTGTCTGTCTGTCTGTCTGGTTGTGCTGCGGTAGAAATAATACTTTTCAACAACAGCTGAATGATTTATTGACATTTTAAAGAACATTTTCTTCCTCACATAGACAATCCAGCAGACAGTGCAGTCCCACGAGTCAGCGGTGAGGTCAGTGGTTGAGAAAGGAGAGGTTCTTCTGAATATGGTCTGTGACCCCACCATCAGAGACAACATGAACAGGTTGCAGACTGACTACCAGGAACTCTGCACTGCAGCCAAGGTAGGTGTCCTGCATTGAAAGCTGTAATGCTGCGCTTTGGACTCAATGGGTCTACGCGCTACCGTTATACTACATACACTTCTAGCTAGAAGAGCTAAAGGCGCCCTGAAAAAATACAATTAAACATAACCCCTAAACGTCTTATAATTGCTACCACTTGCAGTGATCATCTACTACATTATTAGTGAGCTTCCATCATCTGTAATCATCTTACCTGATTGGTGTGGCTGTGGAGACGTCTACTGTAATTGTCTATGAGAGAAAGTGTTTTGAACTTGTTTTCAGAGCCAGGTCCAGAGTCTGGTGGAGTGTGTGAAGGAGCATGAGTGCTACAACAGTGAGCTCCAGGAGGTGGAGAAGTGGCTCCTACAGATGTCCAGTAGGCTGGTCACCTCAGACTCCATGCAGACATGTAGTATGGAGACGGCCACACAACAACTGGCCCGCCACAAGGTGGGTGACTGACTGATGTTATGGAATGGAACCGTATGAGAATCAATCAGAATGATATTATGTAATAATTGCCATGGAATTATGCTTCTGAAGTTCAAAACCAACAATCTAAAATGCAATTGTTGTCTACTACTTTTTCTAATCTGAACTCTTGTCTGTCACATTTCTTAGGCAATCATGGAGGAAATAGCTAGTTTTGAGGAGCGCCTGACCAGTCTGAAGGAGAAAGGAGATGACTTGGTGTCCAGCTGTACAACAGACCAGATGCAGGCTAAGACCAGCCAGCAGGTCAAGGCTCACCATCAGGGCACCAGAGACAGCTACTCAGCCATCTGCAGCAGCGCACAGTGTGTGAGTGCTATAGTAACACGCTACGCTGCTCTGCTCTGTTCTACTCTCTTACTGTTTCCATCTCCCTCTAACCTGGCTCATCTTCTCACTTGTCTTGGTGTGTCTGTGTCTTCATCAGGTTTACCAGAGTCTGGACAGAGAACTGCAGAAGCATGTCAGTCACCAGGACACTCTGCAGCAGTGCCAGACCTGGCTCTCCACCGCCAATGAGGAGCTACTGCTGCACTGTCAACCTCCCTTTGGCATGCAGGAGGCCCTCAAACAGGTGTCTGACTGACTGGTTATCCTCTTGCTCTTTTATAGGCAGAGAATGAGAATCAAATGACAGAGTAATGTTGTTTCCATGACAACTGGGTTATGCCTTGAAGTTCTGGAATTTCATGACCATTCTGAATTCCTTCATCAAGTCAAATAGAAGCCTCTGCTTCTGACCTCAACTGGACAACCTGGTTAATTAATATAAATAATGGAAATGAACAAATGTTTTATCAAGCTGATGACATTTGTCTGTATATTCCCGTTACCTGTACAGGTGAAGCACTACAGGGCTCTACAGGAGCAGGCCAGTACGTACCTGGACCTGGTGTGTTCTGTGTGTGACTTGTCTGATGATGCTGTGAGAGCCACCGCTGCGGAAGTCCAGCAGGTCAAACACACGGTGTGTGGGCTGGTCTTAATGTACATTCACTTCTGGTCATCACACTGTCCCTACAGAATTGACAACAGGGTTTTCCCCATAAGATTCAGTTTCAAGTATTTGGCATATGTAACATGCTGACCACACCGCTCGTGTTGCGTGCGCGAGTGTTACAAAATACATTTACACATAGATGTTATGTGTCACCAAAGACCCATATACTACCCACCACTGCGACCTGTACGCTCTCATTGGCTGGCCCTTGCTTCATACTCATCGCCAAACCTTCTGGCTCCAGGTCATCTACAAGACCCTGCTAGGTAAAGTTCCCCCTTATCTCTCGCTGGTCACTATAGCAGCACCCACCTGTAGCACGCTCTCCAGCAGGTATATCTCTCTGGTCACCCCCAAGACCAATTCCTCCTTTGGCCACCTCTCCTTCCAGTTCTCTGCTGCCAATGACTGGAACGAACTACAAACATCTCTGAAACTGGAAACGCTTATCTCCCTCACTAGCTTTAAGCACCAGCTGTCAGAGCAGCTCACAGATTATTGCACCTGAACATCGCCCATCTATAATTTAGCCCAAACAACTACCCCTTCTCCTACTGTATTTATTTATTTATTTATTTTGCTCCTTTGCACCCCATTATTTATATTTCTACTTTGCACATTCTTCCACTGCAAATCTACCTTATATGTTGTATTTACTTCGCCACCATGGCCTTTTTTTTGCCTTTACCTCCCTTATTTTACCTCATTTGCTCACATTGTATATATACTTATTTTTCTATTGTATTATTGACTGTATGTTTGTTTATTCCATGTGTAACTCTGTGTTGTTGTATGTGTCGAACTGCTTTGCTTTATCTTGGCCAGGTCTCAATTGTAAATGAGAACTTATTCTCAACTAGCCAACCTGGTTAAATAAAGGTGAAATAAAAAAATCAATAGATAAAATCCACAATAAAATCAATAGCAAGCTAGCTAGCTAAATTACCATAAATGTTAAATGCTTTTTGACCTGTCCCCAAATTAATATAATTGGTTGATATATAATTGTTTTTGTTTTGATATTTCAACCTGCGTGTCCTCATCGCTCATGGTGTGGGTGAACAAAATCAATGTGCGCGGGATGGCACACGTGGATACACACACGTGCCCGTTTTGGTCAGCAATAAATACACACATCTTACTCTCGCAAGTTCTCACAATAAAAAGAGCATTACATTTCACGTCATTAGAATTCAGGGCAAATATGTAGGCCTATAACAGCCTTGGTGACAGTCTGTTACTGCTCTCTTGCCAACTCCTTATGGAATTGTCATACAAAACATGACGTCTGACTTGACAATGACATTGGAGTCGGCAAAAATACTAATAGACCTGGGACCAGGCTAATAAGTATGCATACAACAACCAGCAAAGGAATCATACAACTAGTATACAAAAAGACCTACCACAAAACAAGCCAATGTTCAAGCCTAGAAAAAAAGGTGCTATCTAGAATCTAAGAATATGCATAGGTTGACTTCCTTGTTGTTCTGCACTCAGCTGTGTACTTAATGTTGTACTGTACAGATGGAGGAGAGGATGTTGAGCTCCCAGGAGCTATGTGAGGGCTGGAGGGAGATAAAGGAGCAGAAGCAGGAGCTATCTGATCAGTTCCAGGACATGGAGCAGCAGCTTCTCAGCCTCTCCAGAAGACCAGCGGAGCTCGAGACCAAGATCGCCCTCAACATGCTCACCCAGGCCACGGTAGGAAGCAGGGTTAATCCCACAACATGCTCATCCAGGCCAAGGGAGGAAGCAGGGTCAATCCCACAACATGCTCACCCAGGCCAAGGTAGGAAGCAGGGTTAATCCCACAACATGCTCATCCAGGCCAAGGGAGGAAGCAGGGTAAATCACACAGAATGCTCATCCAGGCCAAGGTAGGAAGCAGGGTTAATCCCACAACATGCTCATCCAGGCCAAGGGAGGAAGCAGGGTAAATCACACAGAATGCTCATCCAGGCCAAGGTAGGAAGCAGGGTTAATCCCACAACATGCTCATCCAGGCCAAGGGAGGAAGCAGGGTAAATCACACAGCATGCTCACCCAGGCCAAGGTAGGAAGCAGGGTCAATCCCACAACATGCTCACCCAGGCCAAGGTAGACACCTGATGACAGACCTAACATTGTCACCAATTAACCACATCAAATAAAATTGTATTTCATGTGCAAAGACAACAGGTCTTTGTCTTTACAGTGAAATGCTTACTTACAAGCCCTTAACCAACAATGCAGTTTTAATAATGTATGTACTAAAATAAACTGAAGTAAAAAATAAATAAATACAAATAAAAATTAAAAATAAGGACATTTGAAAAATAACTAATAATTAAACTGCAACAATAAAATAACAGGGAACATAGACTGCAGTGAGCAGAGTAAAAAATATGCAGTACCAGTCAATAGTTTGGACACCTACTCATTCAAGGGTTTTTCTTTATTTTGACTATTTACTACATTGTAGAATAATAGTGAAGACATCAAAACTACAAAATAACACATATAGAATCATGTAGTAACCCCCAAAAAAGTGTTAAACCAATCAAAATATATTTTATATTTGAGATTCTTCAAAGTAGCCACCCTTTGCCTTGATGACAGCTTTGCACACTCTTGGCATTCTCTCAACCAGCTTCATCTGGAATGCTTTTCCAACAGTCTTGAAGGAGTTCCCACATATGCTGAGCACTTGTTGGCTACTTTACCTTCACTCTGCGGTCCAACTCATCCCAAACCATCTCAATTGGGTTGAGGTCAGGTGATTGTGGAAGCCAGGTCATCTGATGCAGCACTCCATCACTATCCTTATTGGTCAAATAGCCCTTACACAGCCTGGAGGTATGTTGGGTCATTGTCCTGTTGAAAAACAAATGATAGTCCCACTAAGCGCAAACCAGATGGGATGGCGTGGTAGCCATGCTGGTTAAGTGTGGCTTGATTTATAAAAAAACAGCAAAGCACCCCCACACCATCACACCACCTCCTCCATGCTTCATGGTGGGAACTACACATGCAGAGGTCATCAGTTCACCTACTCTGAGTCTCACAAAGACACAGCAGTTGGAACCAGAAATCGCAATTTGGACTCATCAGACCAAAGGACAGATTTACACTGGTCTAATGTCCATTGTTCGTATTTCTTGGCCCAAGCAAGTCTCTTCTTATTATTGGTGTCCTTTAGTAGTGTTTTCTTTGCAGCAATTTGACCATGAAGGCCTGATTCACATAGTCTCCTCTGAACAGCTGATGTTGAGATGTGTCTGTTACTTGAACTCTGTGAAGCATTTATTTGGGCTGCATTTCTGAGGCTGATAACTCTAATGAATTTATCCTCTGCAGAAGAGGTAACTCTGGGTCTTCCTTTCCTGTGGCAGTGCTCATGAGAGCCAGTTTCATCATGGTTTTTGCGACTGCACTTGAAGAAACTTTCAAAGTTCCTGAAATGTTACTCATTGACTGACCTTCATGTCTTAAAATAATGATTGACTGTCGTTTCTCTTTGCTTATTTGAGCTGTTCTTGCCATAATATGGACTTGGTCTTTTGCCAAATAGGAATAATTTCTCTATACCACCCCTACCTTGTCACAACACGACTGATTGGCTCAAAGGCATTAAGAAGGAAAGAAATTCCACAAATTAACTTTTAACAAGGCACACCTGTTATTTGAAATGCATTCCAGGTGACTACCTCATGAAGCTGGTTGAGAGAATGCCAAGAGTGTGCAAAGCTGTCATCAAGGCAAAGGGTGGCTATTTGGAGAATCTGTTTAATACTTTTTTGGTTACTACATGATTCCATATGTGTTATTTCATAGGTTTGATGTCTTCACTATTATTCTACAATGTAGAAAATTGAAAAAATGTAAATACAAACTTGAATGAGTAGGTGTGTCCAAACTTTTGACTGGTACTGTATATTTTTAGGGAGCACTGTGGCACTTCCATCTTCACTGGATCCTTAAGAAGATCCCTAAGTTTGAACTCTCCACATTGAATCTAGATTCAATAAGTGTGTAACAGTCAATATCAGTTTCACCGATTTGCAGTTTGCTCATATACAATTAATCTCTCTAAACTCTCTCCAACAGGAGTTTAGCCAACAGCTGCAGAATAAACAAGCCACCCTATCCAGGATGACAGAGATTGTGAGTCGTCTGACTGCGGGCCAGGACAGCCCGGAACATGGAGAGATAGGGCGTCTGAGCCATGCCTGGCTGGGGCTGTTTCACCAAGCTAACAGGCTGAAGAGCCAGAGACAGGAGGACCTGCAGAGGATCCAGGAGTACCACAACTGCATCACAGCCATGGAAGCACTTTTTGAGCAAATGTCTAAGGAGTGGGATAACCTGGCCAGGTGGGGTCATCTGTCTATCTGAAACCTATCACTGAGTTACTATAGAATGAGATCCAGAGATCTATTGCACTAACTGCTCTAATTCCACCCACAATAATATCACAATGCACAATTAAAGTTCATACGTAATGTTTTGACTACATCACAAACAAAAAAATTTTTACATTTCTTTGGTTCTGACTCCAGCAGGTCTTGTTGCTATTTGCTAGTGAATGAGCAGTCCCTTTCATTGCAAAATTCTATTGATGTGGGACCAGCCTCCAGGGCACTCTGTGGGACCAGTCTCCAGGGCACTCTGTGAGACCAGTCTCCAGGGCACTCTGTGGGACCAGCCTCCAGGGCACTCTGTGGGACCAGTCTCCAGGGCACTCTGTGGGACCAGCCTCCAGGGCACTCTGTGGGACCAGTCTCCAGGGCACTCTGTGGGACCAGTCTCCAGGGCACACTGTGGGACCAGCCTCCAGGGCACTCTGTGGGACCAGTCTCCAGGGCACTCTGTGGGACCAGTCTCCAGGGCACTCTGTGGGACCAGTCTCCAGGGCACTCTGTGGGACCAGTCTCCAGGGCACTGTGGGGCCAGCCTCCAGGGCACTCTGTGGGACCAGTCTCCAGGGCACTCTGTGGGACCAGTCTCCAGGGCACTCTGTGGGACCAGTCTACAGGGCACTCTGTGGGACCAGTCTCCAGGGCACTCTGTGGGGCCAGCCTCCAGGGCACTCTGTTTATGTAAATAGAAGATTGACTCTGTGTGGGATCAATAGCTGAATAGTCATAGTTGCCATGGCAGTGGTAACATGACTTAAGAGTTTGAGAGCTGTACCAACATCCTAAAAACCATGACAATGTCTCTCAAACATTCCCTTTCAGCAGTAGACCTGAACTTCTTCTAATCACTCTATTTCCATTAGAATATGTCTTAACTTTGAAAAAGAGTCATTATAATATCCAGTAATTTTATATTTTCCTATCCTCCCTAGGACTGATGCTGAAAGTTCATCTGAGCACTTGGAGGCGCTGAAGAAACTCGCCGTAGCTCTCGGAGACCAGAAGGGAACTCTGGAGGACCTGAAGGACCAGAGGCAGAAAGTCACCCCCCACCTGAACCTGGATGACAAGGAGCTGGTGAAGGAACAGATCAGCCATTTTGAGCAGCGCTGGGTTCAGCTGCAGAGCCTCATCAACAGGAAGATACAGGACTCGGTGCTGACCCTGGAGGACATGGCCAAGGTGTGTGTGTGTTGTAAAAGGCAGAATACACATTTCAGTTCTAATCAATGGACAATAAAGTATCTATTTTACTCTGTTCTATTCAGGTGGAGGCCCGTCTAAGGGAGGCCAGGGAGTGGGCCGAAGAGCAGCAGCCAGGCCTTTCTGAAGCCATGAAGATGAGTCCTCCTCCAGAGTTGGCCCAAAGCTTCCTCTTTGACCACCTCAGCATTTGCAGCGAACTGGAGGCCAAGCAGCTGCTTCTGGCCCAGGCCATGAGTGATGCTGACCGTCTCCTGGCTCACCTGGGGCTCAACGAGTGCCAGCGCCTGCAGCAGCTCATCTCAGACACTCAGGCCGAGGTGGAGTCACTCAGCGTGAAGGTGGGAGAAGGTTTTTATAAAAGGCCATTTGGGTTTCTCACCTCTCCTGCACATGCACAGATACCTTATGTTTACACTGTAACTCATGTTACAAAAAATATATTTATTGTATTTTTTGTGCAAATTAAATAAAGGTGGCTCAACGCAGGAAGCACCTCAGCAAGGCCTTCACTGAGAGGACCCAGTTCCTGCAGGCTGTCAACCAGTCCATCACCTGGGTCCAGCAGAATGAGAAGAAGGCCCAGGCGGAGGAGTACATTGCACTGCTACCTGACGACCTGGCCAAGCAGGTTAAGGCCTGCAGGAACATCCAGAGCAGCCTTAAGGCCTACCAGAGTGAGCTGACCTCCCTGTGGTCTCAGGGCAGAGACCTGATGAAGGACGCCACGCAGGACGAGAAGGTGGAGATGCTCACCAAGCTGCAGGAGCTGCAGAACATCTTTGAAAAAGCCCTGCAGAAATGTGTCCAGAGGCTCCAAGAACTGGACAATGTGCTTGTCTCCAGGAAGTACTTCAAGGCAGACCTGGAAAAGACGTGTCAGTGGCTGAAACAAGCAGACATTGTGACCTTCCCTGAGATCAACCTCATGAATGGCGACTTGGAGCTGAACGTGCAGCTGTTGAAGTACCGGCAGATAGTAGAGCAGGCGATGGAATATGAAAACCTCTTACTGATCGTCCAGAGAACTGGTCAGGAGATCCTGCCCACTCTGAATGAAGTGGACCACTGTTACTTGGATGAGAAACTCAATGCCCTGCCACAGAAATACAACAGCATACTGGCTCTGGCCAAAGAGAAACAGGAGAAGATCGAGCAGGCCATCCTAGCCAGAAAGGAGTACGCCTCCTTCATAGACGTGACTCATAAAGCATTGAAAGAGCTTGAGGAGCAGTTCCATAACTTAGGGTTGCAGCCTGTTGGTCTGCAGACAGAGGAGGTTGTGAATTTACTGAGTGACTACAAAGCTCTTCAGGTAGATCTGAGCAATCTTGGTCTGGCTGTCAGCGAACTGAACCAGAAGAAAGAAGGCTTCCGCAGCACCGGTCAACCCTGGAGACCTGAAGAGTTGACCCAGCTGGTGAGTCTTTACAATGGGCTCAAGAGGCTCATCGAACAGCGGGTGGAGCATCTCGACGACACACTGGAGTCCTTCGAGGACCACAAGGCCATGGCCATGCAGGTGGACTCTGAGCTAAAGGCTACCAAAGAAGAGCTAGTCAAGGTCAACGCAGAGACCCAGTCGGCGGAGGAGAGGCTGAAGAATTACCATGCCCTGGCCGGGAGTCTTCAGAGCGCCAGCTCTCACCTGTCCAGACTCATGGAGCAGATGGATAACTTGGCTCCTCAGCTGGACAAGGCTGCCCATGACGCTTCCAGGGAACAGGTGGTCCTTTGGCAGGAGGAGCTGCAGTCCCTACAGTCTGCCGTGGGGGAGCTGATAGTGGAGTGTGAGAATAGGTTTGTCCAGAGTAAAGACTTTGAGACAGAGGTGAAGAGAACGCTGGACTGGCTGCAGCATATCAGGGATGAGCTGGGCTGTTCTGTGGTAGTGGTGGACGTGAGGGTAGAAAAGGTCCAGGAAGAGATCAGGAAACAGCAGATAATGCAGGATGAGGTTCAGTCCAGGCTGAGGATCGTGGAGGCCCTGAGCAGTAGGGAGAAACAGAAGTACACCAGCGCCAACGAACTGGTCCCAGCCCACGTTGACTTGAGCCTGGAGGAGATGGCCAAGCTACAGGCTGATGTACAGCAAGCAATGAGTTCCAAACAGGTAAGAAAATATCATACTGTCTCAATATATATTACAATTTAAGGGAGTTGGGTTTTTTCCGGAGTTTTCAGAAATCCCGGTTGGAGAATCTGAGAACTTTGGGAAAGTTTATGGAATTTTGCAAACCTGGAATAATGGCAGTAACAAAACATATTGGTTGACATTCTGTAGCGGTGTTGTTGGCTTCACATATTCACCCTCTCGATTCCCATGTCTGTTCTCCAGATCACCCTGGAGCAGGCCTTGGCGTTGTGTCAGAAGTACCACTTCCGGATGCAGTCTGCGTGTGAGTGGCTGGAGGACGCTGTGGCCTTCCTACAACTAGCCAGCCTGGGAGTGGACGTAGAGAACTACGAGGAATGTCTCCGCCAGCAGGAGGACATCCTGGCCTCAGAGCAGGTGACTGCTCTATTAAAGACACAATGCTAAAAGAAAATTAAAACAAAGCTTCAATTAATTGCATCTTATGAATGTTGGCCTTTTTGCCTTTGTTTGATGTGATGGGTTGCCTGTTGCAAGCTAGCCTAGTCCCTGATCTGTTGGTGCTCTTGCCAGATACATTTCAGTATGACAATGAGTGACAGGAAGTTGGCATGATAGCACAGACTAGCACTCAGACTAGCTTCAAGCACTCGTTAATTTATTTACGCAACAGGATAAGTGTGAAGTTGTTCTCTCCCTTTTTCCTGGGAGCAGAAGTTCCTAGACCACCTGCAAGAGTTGGAGGCTCTGCCCCCCCAGCTGGAGAACCTGGTGAACCTCACAGCCAAGGAACAGCTCAGACTGAATGTGGAGTCTGCTCAGCAGAGAGGAGTGGAGGTCCGGGATCAGCTGCAGAATCACCAGGACGTCCTGATCAGGTACAGAATTAGAAGAAAATATTGTAACCAAAACATTGACAATAAGGGTTTAAACATTTTGAATATAGAGAGAGAAAGAGACGTTGGTGCAGAGATGGGTAATTCAGGACTGAGAGTGATTGGATTGTCTTAATGTGATCGTCATCATTATGCCATACTCAATTGAAACTTAGACATTATATACCCTCCAACACGTCCCCCCTCCAACACAATGTAGTGTATCATACAGATGTTGTGTTTTACTTTGGCCAGTATTGTTGCAGCAAAAATAAAACTGCAGCAACAATGATTTGCAGCAACAAAACCTGCACTATGTGTTAGTGCGTGTTTTCACAGGATTTATGTAAATCATAAAGCTCATCTGCATTTCCTGTGCTGCATGAATATTATCATCAACAAAAGTGTGATCAAATTAAGATCCTATATCTGTATGTTCTATCTTCTGTAAATACTTGGCTGCACCATGAAATGTCCTATTGGGACAATAACTGAATTTAATTGAACTGAATTAAATTGACTGTCCCTAGCTGTGTGGCCAAGTGGAAGTCTTACCAGGAGGCGAGGCAGACGGTGATTGAACTGATGAACGAGGCAGAGCAGAAGCTTACTGAGTTTTCCACCGCAAAGGCTGCCACCTTTCTGGAGGCCGAGGAGAAACTCAGGAGTCACAGGGTAAAAGAGGACCATGGGAAAATAAAGAGTGTCTTCTATTTTGACTTGTACGTTCTTGGTTACTTTGCTAATGACGGAGTAATCAGCATTAATCTTTAGTCATCAAAGCACAAAGTTAACATTAGTAAACATTTTCCAGAGAGAACTTTGTTAAGAACTCTGGGCACACACTGCTTGAATCAACATTGTTGATTCCCAGTCTCCATGAAACTACATTGAACCAACATGGAATGGACATTGAATTGACATCTGTGCCTAGTGGGTAATATGTGGATTTACAATGACTCCTCCATTGTGTGTATATTCCCTCCTTCCTTCCTTCCTTCCTCCCTGCCAGTCCCTGGTGTTGATGGTGAATGGGTTCCAGGAGAAGCTGACAGGGCTGGAGGAGCAGGCATCACAACTGGAGCTGGTGGGTAGTGAGGCCAGCAAGGCCACCATCAGCCGCTCCATGACCACGGTGTGGCAGCGCTGGACCCGGCTTCGCAGCGTGGCGCGAGGGCAGGAGAGGGTACTGGAGGACACGGCCCAGGAGTGGGGGACCTTCAGAGAGAAGGTACTGCAACGCTATACATTAAACATGACTAGATGAGTTGTGAGTACAAAGCTGAACAACGCCAAGCGGTTGTTATAGTACTTCAAATAGTACAATTTCACTCTGTAGCCTACACAAATAAACTGTAGAGAAGACAATAGTATGAACTTAACAGTATACTAATAGCATATACTGTATTGTGTATCTGTTCCCCATATATCCTGACATTATAGATCCTAGCCTGATCCATATGTTAGTGCTTACATCTTATGTTTGGCATAACAACTACCATAGATGTTTGCTGCAGTATATAAGCACAAACATATCTGGAAGGAGGCTAAATAGGTACAGCACAGTATTTTACATGTGCCTGTCTTCGTTCATTTCAGATGGTGAAGCTGAGGAGCATGGTGGAGGATCTACAGAGTCATATTATAGACTGTGTTGTGGAGAAGGCCTCCAAGGCTACCCTACAGTCTGTGTTGGACCAGCATGAGCTGCTAATCCAGGATGTAGAGAGAGAGCTGTCCTCCCTCACCCTGCTGCGTCAGTATGCCCTCAGCCTGCTCCATGATGTGGAGGTCCCTTCACCATCGCCCACCTCTGGACAGGACGAACTACCCAGTCTCAAGGAGATCAGAGCAGTACAAGACCACCTGGAAAGGTATTGAAAAGATCAATATTGTTTTTTACACAGATCAGTTGGTCACTCACAAATTAGATTAGCCTTCAAATGTTGCTTTCGAGGCTAGAATATGATCTGGTGATTGGTTATATTGTAAACAACTCAATAGGCCTATCAGAAGGACCTGAATGCTTAGTATTACTTACTGGGGCGGCAGGGTAGCCTAGTGGTTAGAGTGTAGAGGTGGCAGGGTAGCCTAGTGGTTAGAGTGTAGAGGTGGCAGGGTAGCCTAGTGGTTAGAGCGTTGGACTGGTAACTGAAAGGTTGCAAGTTCAAATCGAGCTGACAAGGTACAAATCTGTCGTTCTGCCCCTGAACAGGCAGTTAACCCACTGTTCCTAGGCCATAATTTAAAATAAGAATTTGTTCTTAACAGACTTGCCTAGTTAAATGAAGGTAATAAAATAATGAATCCTCTTCATTCCGAGAGGAACATAGGGCTAAAGTTTCCATCACCTCCACTCTTGAAAACAGATAATAGTGGTTTTATTTCTCTCCTCCACCAGTCTGCTGCAGCAGGCGCAGACCAAGCGTACCCAGGCTGGGGTGGAGCTGAGGGACAGAGAGGGGGTAGAGAAGAACCTGAGTGTGGTCAAATCCTGGATCCAGGAGACCAGGGAGCTGCTCCCCAACACCACCTCAGATATAGATGCTCTGCTGCAGGAGCTGGAGGTAAGCCGCTGACGAACCCTATGGAACTAAAGACAGCGTTAACACCATCTAACACATCATTTTATTGACTACACATGACTCTGTCACAAAAATAACAGGTTCATTGCCAAAATTCCATGGCATTTACTCAACTGTCGTTTCCAGCAGTATTGTATGCTATGGTGTAGTCTCAGGCTGGGATCGATGCTAGCTTTGGTGTGAATTAAAGAATTGTAATGTGAGTTGCTTGTTTTCGAGTATTGGCACATGTGGACATGACCATGTTTCTCTTATGTATTGTACAGGTGGTTCACGGTGATGTGATTGGCTACCGTCAGCATGTGGATAAGATAGCAGAGCAGCAGCAGAGCAAGTATCTGGACCTGTACACCATCCTGCCCTCAGAGATCTCCATGCAGCTGGCTGAGGTGTCCCTAGCACTGGGGGCCATCCAGGACCAGGTATTGTACTGGACTATGTAGGGCATGGATGGACATCATACACACACATTTTGCCATGGGGCCGAGCGAAGATTTTGGAGTTTTATAACAAATTTCCTGCAATTCTACACATTTTGCCATATGGTGTTTGCAATTTTTAATATGATAACTGATGATCAATTGGCCCCACCCAGGTCAGAAATTCAACCATCCTCACTACAAGTTTAGAAAGCTGGCCGCTAGACTAACTTACCAATCCCCCAAAAATTGATGACATGGGCTAATTGAGTTTATTTTTATTTACCCTTATTTAACTAGGCAAGTCAGTTAAGAACAAATTCTTATTTTCATTGATGGCCTAGGAACAGTGGGTTAACTGCCTTCTTCAGGGGCAGAAAGATATATCATAATAATAATAATCTATTTTTTTTTTACCTTGTCAGCTCAGGGATTCAATCTTGCAACCTTTCGGTTACAAGTCCAACACTCTAACCACTAGGCTACCTGCTGATGCATGACCAAATTTCGAAATCGCACTATATCAACTATCTTTTACAACTATACAACTATATCAACTATCTTTTACAACTATACAACTATATCAACTATATTTCCTTCCTCTTCTGATTTTCACAAGGTTCTGTCCAAAGAGAAAGAGATCCAGAAGACAAGAGACATCAAGGAGGACATCAGTTCCAGGATCCATGACGTGTCGGAGAAGATGAAAGCCATCTCCACCAGTCTCAATGACAAAGCCAGCGATGTCCATCACGCTAAAGACGAGACCAAGGTGAGCGCGAGCTGAAGAGGTTCATGCATACGGCTCTTAATCAGGGTTGGGGTCAATTTCATGTCAATTTAGTAAATTCAGGAAGTGAACTCAAATATTCCAAATACTATTTTCTGCTCTTAACGTGTGCTGTTTTCCCTCCACATACAAAGTGAATGAGCATACAGAGCTGTTATCTTGGTCAGTTTATTTAACTCCAAGTTTCTCTCCTCTGCTCTCCACAGTGTCTTTGTGATGATCTGGAGAGCTGTCATCGGACTCTGTCAGAGCTGGATGCTGCGGTCCAGGAGTTCGACAGACGGAACCCCATCTTGGCCAAACAGCTGAGTGATGCCATCGTCAAGTTAGGAGACATCCACCACCACACTGCCAGACTGGCCGAGTGTAGATCCATCTGGCTCAAAAAGGTTAGGAACCAATTGGTTGAGGAAAAAGGTTGGGGAAAAATATTGGTTGGGGAAAAATATTGGTTGGGGAAAAAGGTTGGGGAAAAATATTGGTTGGGGAAAAAGGTTGGGGAAAAATACAAAATACATGGGAAGTCTAGTTGTTGTTACACTGTTGCTGTTGTTGTTGTTACCCCGAAGAGGTGGCATCAATGTACAGTGTTGCCCAGACCAGAGTGTTTACATGGGGCCATTTGACTTTTAATCTTAGTAATACCATAACACACATTGTCGGTATCACTAAGGTAATCATTTCCCTGACGCCTGTTCCTTAGTTCCTCATTGCCTCTCTTGTTATATCTCCCCTCCAGGCAGGGACCCATCTAGAGGAGTACAATGAGATGCTGGACTTCATAGTGAGGTGGTCGGAGAAAGCCAAGGGCCTGGTGAGGGCCAACATCATCTGGAACTCCTGCTCTCATCTGCAGGAACAGATAAGGATGGACGAGGTGGGTGGAGATCGACATGAATAAACACATGATGGAGAGCTGCTGGATTAAAAAGCCAATACAGACTGTATTAAACCGTCTCGCTGTTCACTTCCACTGTACCCTCTGCAGCGATACTGGTGGTGGTGGTGGTGGTGGTGGTGGTGGTGGTGGTGGTGTGTGTGTGTGTGTGTGTGTGTGTGTGGTAATAAATACGTGTTCTGTTACCATGTCTCCTATCATTCTCCCTCTAACCAGGGATCCAGGATGTTGGTTCTCTTTAACTGGCACCTCTCAGGATTCAACCATCACTGGGTGGCACTCATTTTCATAGACAGTGTCCTCTTACTCCATTCATTGCCCGTATTGTGTTGTCTTCCTCCTCTCCCCATCATCAGTCCGTGCTGCGTGAATCTCGAGAGCTTCATGGGGACCTGCAGGCCATGGGAGAGAAGGTGGATCTGCTGTCTGAGGTGCTGCAGACGGAGAACATGTCCCAGCAGGTGTGTGAGCTGAGCCGCCACACCGAGGAGCTCCAGCAGACCATCAGGACACGGCTGCAGAGCCTTCAGGACGCAGCCAAGGTACTGACTCAGACATACTGAATACACTGGCTTAGCATTTAGCCTAGCATCGGATTTTACTGTTGCATTGTTGTTAGTCTTTGTTACAAAGACGGTCGGTGACAAAATTATGCACAATGTGTAAATAGCTTTTAGCATCTCAGTGTTATTCTCACCTGTACATAAAAACATATTTGATTGATTGACCTGTGTGTAGTCCTATTGACAGACGGTTAACATGAATTGATTGCCAGCCAGCTAGCACTCACTAGATTTGGTTCTGGGTTCCAAGAATAACCTGTGTGTGTCCTGTGTCGTCCCCTCAGAGTATGGAGCCTCTGGAGTATGAGGTGAAGACCCTACAAGTGGCTCTGGAACAGGTCCAAGCTACACTGACCTCTCCTGATCTTTCCCGACAGAGTCTCAAAGAACAACTGGCCCAGAGACAGGTAGCTAACTTCAATTCTAACTTAACAGAGAATAACACAGAATTTTTAATAGCATTTTATTCTCATATCATGTTCTTGTTGTTGTTGTTCTTCGTCTACTTCCCTTCCTCTTCTTTCTCTGTCTCTTTCTACTTCTCCTACCTACGTCTCACACTTAAGGTTTGTGGGTAGAATGTAAAGTTTCCTCCTGTGTGTTCTCCTAGCGTCTGCTGTCAGAGATGGAGGGCTTCAAGCTGCAGGTGCAGGCGGTGCAGCTGTGTCAGAGCGCCCTGCGCGTCCCAGAGGAGGTGATGCCTGACCTGGCTATCTGTCACACAGCACTGGGCCTACAGCAGGAGGCCAGCCAGCTACAGCATGTCGTAATACAGCAGTGCAACATTCTACAGGTAGGGAGGCCGCAGCACACTGTGTAACGGAGGAGAAACCGCATAATGAATAAGACTGCCTGTGCCTGAAGACTTGTGTTAGTTCCCTGAGCTAATACCTAGGTTTTAGCTCAACGTACAGTGCCTTGCGAAAGTATTCGGCCCCCTTGAACTTTGCGACCTTTTGCCACATTTCAGGCGTCAAACATAAAGATATAAAACTGTATTTTTTTGTGAAGAATCAACAACAAGTGGGACACAATCATGTAGTGGAACGACATTTATTGGATATTTCAAACTTTTTTAACAAATCAAAAACTGAAAAATTGGGCGTGCAAAATTATTCAGCCCCCTTAAGTTAATACTTTGTAGCGCCACCTTTTGCTGCGATTACAGCTGTAATTCGCTTGGGGTATGTCTCTCTCAGTTTTGCACATCGAGAGACTGACATTTTTTCCCATTCCTCCTTGCAAAACAGCTGGAGCTCAGTGAGGTTGGATGGAGAGCATTTGTGAACAGCAGTTTTCAGTTCTTTCCACAGATTCTCGATTGGATTCAGGTCTGGACTTTGACTTGGCCATTCTAACACCTGGATATGTTTATTTTTGAACCATTCCATTGTAGATTTTGCTTTATGTTTTGGATCATTGTCTTGTTGGAAGACAAATCTCCGTCCCAGTCTCAGGTCTTTTGCAGACTCCATCAGGTTTTCTTCCAGAATGGTCCTGTATTTGGCTCCATCCATCTTCCCATCAATTTTAACCATCTTCCCTGTCCCTGCTGAAGAAAAGCAGGCCCAAACCATGATGCTGCCACCACCATGTTTGACAGTGGGGATGGTGTGTTCAGCTGTGTTGCTTTTACGCCAAACATAACGTTTTGCATTGTTGCCAAAAAGTTCAATTTTGGTTTCATCTGACCAGAGCACCTTCTTCCACATGTTTGGTGTGTCTCCCAGGTGGCTTGTGGCAAACTTTAAACGACACTTTTTATGGATATCTTTAAGAAATGGCTTTCTTCTTGCCACTCTTCCATAAAGGCCAGATTTGTGCAATATACGACTGATTGTTGTCCTATGGACAGAGTCTCCCACCTCAGCTGTAGATCTCTGCAGTTCATCCAGAGTGATCATGGGCCTCTTGGCTGCATCTCTGATCAGTCTTCTCCTTGTATGAGCTGAAAGTTTAGAGGGACGGCCAGGTCTTGGTAGATTTGCAGTGGTCTGATACTCCTTCCATTTCAATATTATCGCTTGCACAGTGCTCCTTGGGATGTTTAAAGCTTGGGAAATATTTTTGTATCCAAATCCGGCTTTAAACTTCTTCACAACAGTATCTCGGACCTGCCTGGTGTGTTCCATGTTCTTCATGATGCTCTCTGCGCTTTTAACGGACCTCTGAGACTATCACAGTGCAGGTGCATTTATACGGAGACTTGATTACACACAGGTGGATTGTATTTATCATCATTAGTCATTTAGGTCAACATTGGATCATTCAGAGATCCTCACTGAACTTCTGGAGAGAGTTTGCTGCACTGAAAGTAAAGGGGCTGAATAATTTTGCACGCCCAATTTTTCAGTTTTTGATTTGTTAAAAAAGTTAGAAATATCCAATAAATGTCGTTCCACTTCATGATTGTGTCCCACTTGTTGTTGATTCTTCACAAAAAAATACAGTTTTATATCTTTATGTTTGAAGCCTGAAATGTGGCAAAAGGTCGCAAAGTTCAAGGGGGCCGAATACTTTCGCAAGGCACTGTAACAACACAGTCTTGAGGCACACAGAAGACCAGAGTTTTGAATCCGGTTAGACACACCTGCAAGCCACGAACAGTTCACATCCTTCATTGTGCACCAGTATTGACGTTCCTTGATTTCCTGTCCTTCTGTAGGAGGCTGTTGTGCAGTATGAGCAGTATGAGCAGGAGGCGAAGCACTTCCAGGGGCTGATAGAGGATGCCCACAGGGTCATCCAGGACCGACCCATTCCCACCAGCACTATCCAGGAACTGCAGGCTCAGATCCTACACCATGAGGTATAGTACAACACATTGACAGTGGAAGAAAATAAAATATTTTGCACATATAAAGGAATTGAAAACCTCTAGATTCTGGTACTGGTTCTGATAAGTAGGTATCCAAAACAAATGTAAAAAAAAAACAACAACTAAGTAAACATTGTATAAGTGTATGCCTACAGTGTATATAGATGCTTAACTTGTTGTGAGCATAACCACTGACTGTAATTGGGATGCTACTAACAGGAGCTGGCCCAGAAAATCAAGGGTTACCAGGAGGAGATAGCCAGTCTGAACTCGAAGTGTCAGATGCTGACTGTGAAGGCCAAACATGACACCATGCTACTCACTGTGAGTGACACGGAGCGGGTGGGGCTTACCGTGGAGGACCTGGATGGAGACGTAGACAAACCATCTGTTCTTATGGTGACTGGCCGACTCCCCTCCTTTACTAATGATGTGTTTTGTACTGCATGTATTTTCTGATTACCGGTAATGAACTAACTCAGATAAATCACTCCACTGTTAATCCTGCTAGCCTTCATCAAATCTGGAATCTCACGGCTAGCATGCAGTCTGTCAGAAAGTTACTGAATGCGCTAGTCTTACTGAGTTCTTGGTGATGGACTGACTCTAAAACATGAATGCTCTTTGTGTATCTGTCCTAACTGTCCTGCGGTGTGTCAGATGACGGCTGGCCGCTGTCACACCCTTCTGTCCCCGGTCACCGAGGAGTCTGGGGAGGAGGGTACCAGCAGTGAGATCTCCTCTCCTGTCTGTCGCTCCCCTTCTCCCAGCACTCACACACAGGTATCACCTACTGAGCTCTCTCTCTCTCTCTCTCTCTCTCTTTCTCTCTCTCTCTCTCTCTCTCTCTCTCTCTCTCTCTCTCTTCTACTCTCTCTCTCGCCCTCGCCCTCGCCCTCTCTCACTCTCTCTCTCTCTCTCTTTCTCTCTCTCTCTCTCTCTCTCTCTCTCTCTCTCTCGCCCTCTCGCTTAATCTCGTACTCTCTCTCTTCTACTCTCTCTCTCTCCACTTTCCCTGCAGACCATGAGGGATGAAAGGATTCTCTATCCCCTGTCATCCTGTTTTAAATGCATTGCATTAGCACTGATTAACACATAGCTTCTGGCTACTGTACTTCTCCACAAAGTGCCTGCCCACATACCTTAATGTGTACCGACCTAGGCACCAAGTAACACTATGGTGCCTCTCTGTGAAGGGTTACACATCAACCCCTCTATCTCTGAAGGCTTACACATCAACCCCTCTATATGTGAAGGCTTACACATCAACCCCTCTATCTGTGAAGGCTTGCACATCAACCCCTCTATCTGTGAAGGCTTGCACATCAACCCCTCTATCTGTGTAGGCTTACACATCAACCCCTCTATCTGTGAAGGCTTACACATCAACCCCTCTATCTGTGAAGGCTTACACATCAACTCCTCTATCTGTGAAGGCTTACACATCAACCCCTCTATCTGTGAAGGGTTACACATCAACTCCTCTATCTGTGTAGGCTTACACATCAACCCCTCTATCTGTGAATGCTTACCCATCAACCCCTCTATCTGTGAAGGCTTACACATCAACTCCTATCTGTGTAGGCTTACACATCAACTCCTCTACCTGTGAAGGCTTACACATCAACTCCTCTATCTGTGTAGGCTTACACATCAACTCCTATCTGTGTAGGCTTACACATCAACTCCTCTATCTGTGTAGGCTTACACATCAACTCCTCTATCTGTGTAGGCTTACACATCAACTCCTCTATCTGTGTAGGCTTACACATCAACTCCTCTATCTGTGAAGGCTTGCACATCAACTCCTCGATCTGTGAAGGCTTACACATCAAATCAAATGTTATTTGTCACATACACATGGTTAGCAGATGTTAATGCGAGTGTAGCGAAATGCTTGTGCTTCTAGTTTCGACCATGCAGTAATATCTAACAAGTAATCTAACCTAACAATTTCACAACAACTACCTTATGCACACAAGTGTAAAGGAATGAATAAGAATATGTACATAAAAAATATATGAATGAGTGATGATATGGAACGTCATAGGCAAGATGCAGTGGATGGTATAGAGTACAGTATATACATATGAGATGAGTAATGTAGGGTATGTAATCATATAAAAGTGGCGTTGTTTAAAGTGGCTAGTGATACATTTATTAAATACATTTTTCTATTATTAAAGTGGCCAGAGTTGAGTCAGTATGTTGGCAGCAGCCACTCAATGTTAGTGGTGGCTGTTTTAACAGTCTGATGGCCTTGAGATAGAAGCTGTTTTTCAGTCTCTCAGTCCCTGCTTTGGTGCAACTGTACTGACCTCGCCTTCTGGATGATAGCGGGGTGAACAGGCAGTGGCTCGGGTGGTTGTTCTCCTTGATGATCTTTATGGCCTTCCTGTGACATCGGGTGGTGTAGGTGTCCTGGAGGGCAGGTAGTTTGCCCCCGGTGATGCGTTGTGCAGACTTCACTACCCTCTGGAGAGCCTTACGGTTGTGGGCGGAGCAGTTGCTGTACCAGGCGGTGATACAGCCCGACAGGATGCTTGCGATTTTGCATCTGTAAAAGTTTGTGAGTGTTTTTGGTGACAAGCCAAATTTCTTCAGCCTCCTGAGGTTGAAGAGGCTCTGCTGCGCCTTCTTCACCACGCTGTCTGTGTGGGTGGACCATTTCAGATTGGCCGTGATGTGTACGCCGAGGAACTTAAAACTTTCTACCCTCTCCACTACTGCCCCGTCGATGTGGATAGGGGGGTGCTCCCTCTGCTGTTTCCAGAAGTCCATGATCATCTCCTTTGTTTTGTTGACGTTGAGTGTGAGGTTATTTTCCTGACATCACACTCCGAGGGCCCTCACCTCCTCCCTGTAGGTCGTCTCGTCATTGTTGGTAATCAAGCCTACCACTGTAGTGTCGTCTGCAAACTTGATTATTGAGTTGGAGGCGTGCATGGCCACGCAGTCTTGGGTGAACAGGGAGTACAGGAGAGGGCTCAGAACGCACCCTTGTGGGGCCCCAGTGTTGAGGATCAGCGGGGTGGAGATGTTGTTACCTACCCTCACCACCTGGGGGCGGCCCGTTCGGAAGTCCAGGACCCAGTTGCACAGGGCGGGGTCGAGACCCAGGGTCTCGAGCTTGATGACGAGTTTGGAGGGTACTATGGTGTTAAATGCTGATCTGTAGTCGATGAACAGCATTCAACTCCTCTATCTATGTAGGCTTACACATCAACTCCTCTATCTGTGAAGGCTTACACATCAACTCCTCTATCTGTGTAGGCTTACACATCAACTCCTCTATCTGTGTAGGCTTACACATCAACTTCTCTATCTGTGTAGGCTTACTTTGCTCACTTGTGTTGTCTTCTTTCAGATGGGACGAGACACCCTCCCCAGAGCTCCCGTACAGGAGCTAAATGACCCGATGTTTGAATCTGAGGCTAACCTAGATGACCTTCAACGCTCCTGGGAGACTATGGAGAATGTGGTACGCAATTCATATATACCTATTTGTGCTGCTACCTACACTACCGTTCAAAAGTTTGGTGTCAAAAGTTTTTTAGTTTCTTGGCAATTTCTCGCAAGGAATAGCCTTCATTTCTCAGAATAAGAATAGACTGACGAGTTTCAGAATAAAGACATTTGTGAGCCTGTAATCGAACCCACAAATGCTGATGCTCCAGATACTCAACTAGTCTAAAGAAGGCCAATTGTATTGATTCTTTAATCAGGACAACAGTTTTCAGCTGTGCTAACATAATTGCAAAAGGGTTTTCTAATGATCAATTAGCCTTTTAAGATGATAAACGTGGATTAGCTAACACAATGTGCCATTGGAAGACAGGAGTGATGGTTGCTGATAATGGGCCTCTGTACGCCTATGTAGATATTCCATAAATACATCTGCCGTTTCGAGCTATAATAGTCATTTACAACATTATTAACAATGTCTCCACTGTATTTCTGATCAATTTGATGTTATTTTAATGGACAATTTTTTTTTTGCTTTTCTTTGAAAAACAAGGACATTTCTAAGTGACCACATAACTTTTGAACGGTAGTGTATGTCCTATCCTCACTTGCTTTTATGTTTGACTACTGTGGTGGCATATTTCTGCTTTACCAAATGAGGAGAGTTACAAACTACACACCAGTCAGAGTTATACTTAAACTCCATCTTTAATAATAATAAGCTTTGCAATAGCCTTTTTGACTTTCAATGATGCGCTATCTCTAATGAACCATTGAAAAGTGACTACAGAAAAATATAAAGATCTTTTATAGCCAAGATACACTCCTCTTAACTTACAGGATGAACCACAGATCTTAGGAACTGTTCACAAAGAAATACTTTTTCTTGAGAAAGGGGTATCCCTTAGCCAGATAACATTCGCTATAAATTATCGTTCAGTTTGGTCCCTCAGACGAAGTTCTAATCTCGTTCCTGGTACTTCATAGTACAAAAACACCAACTCATCCAATGGCATACAGTATATGAATTATCAACTCTAGATACTCCCATCTCAAGTAAACCCCCTCTTGACCCCACTCCTGGGCAAGCTCACTGAGGGGAGTGAGCCTCTAGGTCATACACTGTCCCAGGTTAAGTGTAAGATCAGAGAGGACATACAATGTTTCCAGACACTGCCATACACCTCCCCCCAATGGGAAAAGGAGGGCGTGACTGGCGCACAGACATTGTGGAGACAAGTAATTGGTTCCCCATTAACCACGCCATCTCTTCACATGGTTTAAGAATAGATAAAGACACATTCACACATGAAGACCATGTTACATTCTGTCCTCTTCCCTTTCTGATATTGGGGATAGCACCAGGGACATGTAAAAGACAAGCCTGACCTCTCCCCTCTCTGAGCCCCAGGTGACTGAGCCCCAGCTGAGGGAAAAGTGCAACTGCCAACACTATAGTCCAAAAGGATAGATTCTAATGACAAACATCTCACATAAGCATATTATGCAAATAAAACATCTTAATCATCTATGTTACGCAACTAATTCTGATTCATCCGCCACACTACCTCAACTATTTGGAAAAGTTTATAAATCTACTGTGAAGTACAACTATTTTTGACTACTGCTATGTCCTCTCCTGTCCAGATCAGTGAGAAGCAGAGGTCTCTGTATGAGGCGCTGGAGAAGCAGCAGTGCAACCAGGGTTCTCTTCAGTCTATCTCCTCTAAGATGGAGGCCATCGAGGCCAAACTCAACAAGCCACTGGAGGCTGACCGGAGCACAGATAGTCATATGGAAGCCCATCAGGTAAGGGAGTATCAGTATCGCTTGAGACTGAAAACATAACATTTCGCTATGCTCAAGAAACCAATTTCCGCATGACCTCTCGGTATGCTCATGACCCTATGTTTTCCATATTCGTCACCTACAATGTGATATTATGGTTCCAACCCTAATCAATGCTCAGTGCTCAGCATAGCCTTCCCATCCTAACTAACACTGTTATTCCCTCTACCAGGCCGTGGTGGAGGAGGTTCAGAGGCTGCAGGAGGAGATAGACAAGCTGCAGACCAGCTTCTCAGACCAGCTTGGTTCTGATGCTGTGGACGACACGGCCCACCAGCTGGCCATGCAGTCCACCCTCACTGTCCTGTCTGAGAGGATGGCCACCATACAGATGAAGGCCTCAGGAAAACGACAGCTACTGGAGGTAATCAAGCTCTGTGTTCTGTATTTGTAGCAGATAGGGGCACTGACACTGTCTCAGATTTTTATTGATATTTTATTGTGTTACTATTTTTCCTTTAGTTTATTTATCACATTTTTGCTTTTCACAGTAAGATTGTGCACTTGACAAACAAAATTGTATTTTATTTTGATTTGATGTTAATTAAGCAGTAGATTTGAAGGTTTGAGTGTCTAAGTTGAGATGGCCATTAAAAGTATGTAAATTGAGGAGTCAAGCTTCGTGAGCATAACAACTAGTTGTGCCTAGCATATTTCATGTGATGTCTTGTCACGTGCTGCCCTGGTCTGTCCAGGAGCGTGTCAGTGACCGTCTAGAGGAGCAGCATCAGGAGCGTGTCAGTGACCGTCTAGAGGAGCAGCATCAGGAGCGTGTCAGTGACCGTCTAGAGGAGCAGCATCAGGAGCGTGTCAGTGACCGTCTAGAGGACCAGCATCAGGAGCGTGTCAGTGACCGTCTAGAGGAGCAGCATCAGGAGCGTGTCAGTGAACGTCTAGAGGACCAGCATCAGGAGCGTGTCAGTGAACGTCTAGAGGACCAGCATCAGGAGCGTGTCAGTGACCGTCTAGAGGAGCAGCATCAGGAGCGTGTCAGTGACCGTCTAGAGGAGCAGCATCAGGAGCGTGTCAGTGACCGTCTAGAGGAGCAGCATCAGGAGCGTGTCAGTGACCGTCTAGAGGACCAGCATCAGGAGCAGACCTTACGACATTACCTCAACCAAGCTGACCAGATGGACCAATGGCTGCTCAGCACCCGCGAAGCCCTCCGTCCCAGTGCTGAGGAGGAGCAACTCATAGACGGCCAGGTTAGAACAGAGGCCCCCCTACTGGCAGATAAACACACACACGCATGCACTCACACATGCACAAACGCACGCACACACGCACACACACACACACAGGCACGCACGCACACACACACACACACACACACAGGCACGCACGCACACACACACACACACAGGCACGCACACACACACACACACACACAGGCACGCACGCACACACACACACACACACACACAGGCACGCACGCACACACACACACACACACACAGGCACGCACGCACACACACACACACGGACGCAAATATGCACAGACACAAGAGTAAACAAGAGTGTAAGCAGCATAGTTATAGGGCGGGGCTGCCTTCACGGGGTTCGTTAGGTTACTAAGTGGCTGTAACACTAGTCTAGTTATGCAGATTATGCAGATGTCTTTTGTGTCTCTACATGGGGCCTATTCAGTGACAACATAGGGGCCATGTCAGCAAGGGGGCTGGCTTATTCGTTAGATTAATCGAATTCCGACTGCAGGGATTGGTTGGTGGCGGAATTGGGCCAGCCTACTGGAATATCAAAGTAGGGAATCCCAACTGATAGGCAGGGAGGGGGGAGGATGAGGGGGAGGGGGGAGTCACTCCCTTTCTTGAAGAGACCTGTTTAACTTACCGATATACACTTAGGCAAGGCTATGGGTCTCATCTTAATGGAGGATTAACCCTTCATGTAGGAATCTTTGATGCAACATTTACTTTGGGTCTTCTGTGGTAGCTCCAGTATATTTTCATTGCAAGGATGTATTGTGATCCAGGCCACTTGGGAATCTATACTTGAGCGGGAACATGTATGCTGAACATGGGATTAGTGGTAGTGTGCTGTGTTGTTAGGGAGGCGAGGGTGTTGGTAAGGAGGTGGCCCTACAATGATGAGAGACCTGCTGCTAATGAAGGGGTCTATACAGACCATGGGCCTGGGGTCCAGTTAACTGTCTGCCTGGTGGGCCCGGTTAACTGTCTGCCTGGTGGGCCTGGTTAACTGTCTGCCTGGTGGGCCTGGTTAAGTGTCTGCCTGGTTAACTGTCTGCCTGGTGGGCCTGGTTAACTGGCTGCCTGGTGGGTCTGGTTAACTGGCTGCCTGGTGGGCCTGGTTAACTGTCTGCCTGGTGGGCCTGGTTAACTGTCTGCCTGGTGGGCCTGGTTTACTGTCTGCCTGGTGGGCCTGGTTAACTGTCTGCCTGGTGGGCCTGGTTAACTGTCTGCCTGGTGGGTCTGGTTAACTGTCTGCCTGGTGGGCCTGGTTAACTGTCTGCCTGGTGGGCCTGGTTAACTGTCTGCCTGGTGGGTCTGGTTAAGTGGCTGCCTTGTGGGCCTGGTTAACTGTCTGCCTGGTGGGCCTGGTTAACTGGCTGCCTGGTGCCTGATTGACTGGCTGACTGGTGCCTGATTGACTGAAGGATCCACTTGGAAGGCAGCATCATGTTTGAGCTGGCCTCTCTCCTGCTGCTCCAGAACATGCTGCAGGAGATAGAGCAGAAGGTGGTGGCCTTGTCGGAGCTGACCATGCGCAGCGAGAGCCTGCTTCTGGAGGGAAGGCAGGAGACGCGGATGGACATGAGGGAGGACACAGAGCAGCTGGCCAGGAAGCTGCGGACGCTGAAGGGAAGTCTGCTGGAGCTGCAGAGGATGCTGCAGGACAAACACATCAACATCCAGGTCAGGCTTTTTTCTGGATACCTGTAACTCTCACTAAAGTGCTCTCTGTGAGATGCATGTGATTACGTTTAAGAGTAAACCATGTATTGGTGTCAATGGAGGATTTTAAAAAACAAACTGTAAACACGTACCTTTATTAGGTTAGTTCACATTTCAATCCCTAAAAGGATCTTCACCAGGTCAATATCCTAAGGGCTAACCATCTAATGTCTAATGCCTTCGCCTTGTTTGACAAGCATGACACTCTAGCATAGGATGCTTTCCAGGAGATGAAAGTGTCACTGAGTAGATGTGATGTCTCTGTGCTGAGCCCCTTCTAGTGTCTTCTTTCTCCTCTGAGCCTTCAGCGTGATGCCTGTTTGTCTCCTCCTGGTCTTTACTGTGGCTAATGTTAGCAGGGATGTAATTGGGTGAACTGGATTGCAAACAAATTTGCTTGCATTATGTGTCTTGCTCTCTTGTTTGAGGTTTACAAATCAAAATAACAAGAGTTTGATCTAAATCTACTGAAATAATCTTAACCTAGCCTTGATGTTTGGTCGGTCTTGTTGTCAAGATATGAATCAAACGAATCCTTACATGAATAACCATATCTCTTGTCTTTTTGCTCACAACTGTTTCCATAAATAACCCTCTCTCTGCCTGTGTCTGGTTCCATGGCTCTCTGCAGGACCAGGAGGAGAGTGAGTCTGACTCCACTCTGTCTCAGGGGCCCATCGTGCAGGACTGCCTGGTCCAGGCCCACACCACACTCTCACAACACCACCAGGACAGCCTCCAGAGACAGAGGGTAGGGAATTCTTTCTCTCTCACACATACTCACACTATCAATGCCATGTCCGTGTCTGAAAGATCCTGTTTGTTTGTTAGTTTGTTCATTCATTCATTCATTCATTCATTCATTCATTCTATCATTCATTCAAAGAGAAGCAGACTGATCACGTTGGTGTGTTGTTGTTTAGGAGCTGGAGGAGCAGCTAGCTGAACAGAAGAAGCTGTTACAGTCTGTAGCCAGTAGAGGAGAGGAGATCCTGATGAAGCAGGCCTCACCTAGCAGTGTCAGGTATAAACACCTGAGAGAACAGCAACACAATGGTCTGACATGGAGATTCTGTTGACTTTCCAGCACTTTATCTTCCACACTGTGTCATGTTTTTACGTTAGGTGATGTTGTATATGTTTTTGGCCTTGAGGTTTTTTGCTTCATGTTATGTTTTTGGTGTGCAGTATGACGGAGCCCTGCTCTCCGGAGATACTGCTGGAGCGAGAGACCCGGGCTGCCCAGTACCAGATGAGACAGAGGTGGGGGAGCCTGAGGAAAGAACTGAGCACCAAGCTTCAGCTCCTACAGAAAACCCTGGAACAAGACCACAAGCAACAGGTACTGACCTCACCGTCCATCAATGCCTACTCCCAGCAGGCAACACTGGTTGAAAGGCTGTTCTGGTTTCAACCAGATTTAGCCGCTGAGCTGTAGCAAGTACTTTTTAAATCACTATGAAGTCATACCCTCTGAGGTAGTGTGATGTCTGACGGTGACATGGCCATACTCTGTTACAGGTTTCCTCCAGAACTGCCGCTGGTACCCTGTTTAAAGCAGAGATCCGTAAAACAGAGGACACATCTTCACTGAAGATGTTATATGAGGGTTTCAGCCAAACGATGGAGGAGATGTCTTGTCAAGTAGGTTAATAACAGCCTTATAACATCACTGTTATTGTACTGTATGTTATTCTTGTTTTCTGTTTTTGAATTATGTTTACGTATGGAAATATACAGTTCAGCTATGCACTGTATCTATCAGGAATGGGGACAATTCCATTTCAGCTCGGCAAATCCTTCCTGAATTGACTGAATTGAAATGGGAGTTTCTGTTTACTTCTTGAATTGACTGTATTGAATTGGAATTGACCCCAACACTGGTATCTCTGTCAAAGACTGGGGCCTCTGAGGGTAAGGTGATCCCCATGGAGCAGCATCTCTACCAGGCTGTGTCAGCGACCTCCTCCTGGCTGGATGATGTAGAGAACACCCTGTTCTCTGGTCCTACGCTGCTGACGGAGAACGCTGAGACACAGCTACAAAACCAGGAGGTAGACCACTGCAACACTTAACATCCTTTTTCACAAAGCACACAACGTCTACTCTCTTAGTATTATGACATCTCAGAATGTGATCATGGTCTTTAGAAACAGCCAGCCGGTCCCTAATCATCCTAGCCCTTTTGAGATGTTCAGATCTGAAGGATCTGTATAGATATAAGCAGTGTAGTGGTGGAGCTTCTGTATTGGGCAAAGGGGAAGGTTTAGGGAGCAAATAAAGACTCTTTCCAAGTCTTCCTCCATTCCTGTGTTTCACCTGGTGCCAGGGATGTTTGGTGATTCTGTCATCTCTGTTTCTTCCAGGCCTTAGGGAGGGATGTCAGTGAGGTGACTGGGGTGGTGAGCCACAGTCGGGGTCTCCTAGGTCAACCTACAGGGCTGTGTGCGGAGGACCAGGTCCTGTTAGAGGACACACTGGACTGTCTGACAGAGAGGCTGCAAACTCTGGACTCTGCCCTGGAGCGACGCTGTGAACACATGAGGACTAGGATGCAGGAACTCACTGCCTACCAGGTATGTTAGGATCATAGTCCATGGTTAGGATACTATATATGTACATGTGGTGTACTTGTCTCTAGTCATTGTACTATTATGCAGGAACTTAGCCACAGACTGACAGGTTAGGTTACTGTACATGTGGTGTACTTGTCCCCTTTTGAGACAGTGTCTGGACTCTGATCAAGCCTATTCTTGGACTAAAAAGCTTGCTTAGTGGTGATTTTAAGTCCAGGAATGGCCTTAAGCTGGGTCCAGGAAATTGTCATTAAGTGTTATATTACTATCTTACGTACTGTATCTCTATATAAGCAATGCATTGAGTTTATCTTGTATTGGTTAATGCAGACGGAGTCACAGCTTGTCCTTGCTGATTTAACCGACACCAAGTGCCAGATCCTTCAGACTTTGGCGGGAGCCACGGACAGACCAGGATCCAAACAGCTTGAGGTGAGACATCAGGGGGTCATATGTACTCATGACAAGTCTTACAATGCATTATAACTGCAGGCTTTAATTTCCTCTCTAAGTTCTTCCTGCTCTTATTATTAAAGATAATAAAAATACATTTTATAAGATGCTAACCAGTCTTGGTTTTGTCTGGTAGGTCATAGCTGAGGCTGAGGAGGGTTTGAGAGAGTTTGAGCAGAGGATCACCCAGCTGAAAACAAGAGGAACAGAACTACAGGCAGAACAGATGTCCATCAATGAGATGCTCAAGCTACAGGTATCTGACCTCTCCATACAGACAGTTCACACACACACAATACACACAGACAGACACACAGACACAAACACAAAATTATTCACCAATGTATTTTTACACACACACTGCAGAAACATAAATTAATCATATTATATCTGTATGTCTTTTCCGCCTCCTTCTTCTTCTTCTTCTTCTCCTCATCCACAGGATGCCTATGAGGAGTTGGTGATGACGGTGGGCTCGCGGCGTAGCAGCCTGAACCAGAACATGGCTCTGAAGGGGCAATATGAGAGGGCTCTGCAGGACCTGGCTGACCTGGTGGACACTGCTCAAGACAAGATGGCCGGCGACCAGAGGGTCATCGCCAGCTCTGTGGAGGAAGTTCAGGTTCTCCTTGACAAACACAAGGTAGACTTTAACCTTCCATGGAAGTAGATTTACAATAACTTGAATAATACAATTAATAAAATACATCAAAGTCAAAAAGCAATTCAAGACTACAGAATTTTAGGATCTCTGTGTGAATAGTGCAAAGTCCCTGAGCACAGCTCAAACTCAAACTTTGGTCACCATGACCAAAGGCAATGACCGTAACCTCTGCTCCAGGAAAGCTGGCTGCCTCGGGGGAGCCTAGTTAACGCCATCTTCATTGCAGTGTTGCTCAAGAGTGTTTCTCTCTCTCTCCAGGAGTTCTTCCAGAGTCTGGAGTCCCACATGATCCTGACGGAGACGTTCTTCAGGAAGATCAGTGGCCTGGTGGTTCCCAGAGAGAATCAGGCTCTGGAGGAGATACTGACCCTGGCCCAGGGAGTCCTCAAACAGGCCCACAGGAGAGGGGTGGCGCTGGAGTACATACTGGAGGTAGGAGAGTTGTTGTTGTAGTAGTAGTACTAAACTCAGCAAGAAAAGAAACGTCCTCTCAATGTCAACTGCTTTTATATTCAGCAAACTTAACGTGTAAATATTTTTATGAAAATAACAAGATTCAACAACTGAGACATAAACTGAACAAGTTCCACAGACATGTGACTAACATTAATGGAATAATTTGTCCCTGAACAAAGGGGTGGTCAAAATCAAAAGTAACAGTCAGTATCTGGTGTGGCCACCAGCTGCATTAAGTACTGCAGTGCATCTCCTCATCATGGTTCTTGCTGTGAGATGTTACCCCACTCTTCCACCAAGGCACCTGCAAGTTCCCAGACATTTCTGGGGGGGATTGGCCCTAGCCCTCACCCTCCGATCCAACAGGTCTCAGACGTGCTCAATGGGATTGAGATCCGGGCTCTTCGCTGGCCATGGCAGAACACTGACATTCCTGTCTTGCAGGAAATCACGCACAGAACAAGCAGTATGTCTGGTGGCATTATCATGCTGTAGGGTCATGTCAGGATGAGCCTGCAGGACAGGTACCACATGAGGGAGGAGGATGTCTTCCCTGTAACGCACAGCGTTGAGATTGCCTGCAATGACGACAAGCTCAGTCCGATAATGCTGTGACACACCACCCCAGACCATGACGGACCCTCCACCTCAATCAATCCCGCTCCAGAGTACAGGCCTCGGTGTAACGCTCATTCCTTCGATGATAAATGCGAATCTGACCATCACCCTTGGTGAGACAAAACCGCGACTCGTCAGTGAAGAGCACTTTTTGCCAGGCCTGTCTGGTCCAGCGACGGTGGATTTGTGCCCATAGGCGACGTTGTTGCCGTTGATGTCTGATGCCTGCCTTACAATAGGCCTACAAGCCCTCAGTCCCGTCTCTCTTAGCCTATTGCGGACAGTCTGAGCACTGACTGAGGGATTGTGCATTCCTGGTGTAAATTGGACAGTTGTTGTTGCCATCCTGTACCTGTCCCGCAGGTGTGATGTTCGGATGTACGGATCCTGTGCAGGTGTTGTTACACGTGGTCTGCCACTGCGAGGATGATCAGCTCTCCTTCCTGTCTCCCTCTAGTGCTGTCTTAGGCGTCTCACCGTACTGACATTGCAATTTATTGACCTGGCCACATCTGCAGTCCTCATCCCTCCTTGCAGCATGCCTAGGGCACGTTTACGCAGATGAGCAGTGACCCTGGGCATCTTTCTTTTGGTGTTTTTCAGAGTCAGTAGAAAGGCCTCTTTAGTGTCCTAAGTTTTCATAACTGTGACCTTAATTGCCTACCGTCTGTAAGCTGTTCCACGGGTGCATGTTCATTCATTGTTGATGGTTCATTGAACAAGCACGAGAAACAGTGTTTAAACCCTTTACAATGAAGATCTGTGAAGTTATTTGGATTTTTACGAATTATCTTTGAAAGACACGGTCCTGAAAAAGGGGCTACTGTAGTAGTAGTAGTAGTGTTGAACTATATGTACTGTAGTAGTAGTAGTACTACATGTACTGTACTAGTACTATATGTACTGTACTAGTACTATATGTACTGTAGTATTAGCATATGTGTTGTAGTAGTAGTACTATATGTACTGTAGTAGTAGTATATGTGTTGTAGTAGTAGTACTATATGTACTGTAGTAGTAGTATATGTACCATCATACTTAAATCAGTGGAATACCTTTTTCACACTACTGTGTTGGCCTGATTACGCATCTGTCAGAGTTGCTGTAACCATGCTGGAAAGGACAATGTGAAAAGACAATATCCAGGCCAGCACAGTACGGTTCTGTATATGTGTAACCCAAGTATAACGGAATTGCCTCTATACGTGTGTTTTCAGACTTGGAGCCGTCTGGTGCCGGACTACCAGGCTCTGTGTATGCAGTTGGATGCAGTGCAGGGTAGCATCCCCACAGTGGGCCTGGTGGAGGAGACAGAGGAGAGCCTCACTGAGAGGAGTTCACTCTATCAGGTATAGTAGATCACTATCACCATGTTATGCAGTTATTACAGAAAGCCATTGGCACTTTCATATACTGTGTGTAACGTTTGAGCTGACAATTTACAGTGGCGTCATCATCTTAATCAAGATTTTCCTAATAAATACCAGAAAGAATACTGTACAATAAAGTCATAACATAATTTATTTAATTCATGTCCCCCATCTTGGTTTACCTCCTTCTCTCCATAGAGTCTGAAGGGCAGACTGATGGAGCACCAGCACAAGCTGAGCCAGGTGCTGGAGGAGGGGAAGAGGCTGCAGCTATCTGTGTGCTGTCCTGGCCTGGACACAAAGCTCACAGTGCTAGGGGAACACTGGCTCAGCAACACTACCAAGGTCAACAAGGAGCTGCAGAGACTAGAGGCCATCCTCAAACATTGGACCAGGTTAGGGCTGAACCCCAAGGGATATTGTTTAGGGTGTGCTGTGTACTGGATGTGATGTAGACATGGGTTCAAATAGTATTAATTTCCTTCTAATACTTTAGCTACTACTTGAACCCAGGTCTGCACTGTATGTACTGTGAATATGTTGGGGGGTTGAATATCACCCACTAAGCCTGTTTGTCTCCATGTGATGCCCAGGTACCAGAAGGAGTCATCAGAGTTGATTGGCTGGCTGCAGTCTGCTCTCGAACGTCTGGGCTTCTGGAACAATCAGGCAGTCGTAGTTCCACAGGAGATGGAGACCCGCAGGGACCATCTCTCTACCTTCCTGGTGAGTCAACATATCAAAAGAGTGGGTGATACCTTAGAGGAAGTGGATATTCGACTGGCAGATCTGGATCAAATGGTTAACGTTAGAGGTGAAGAGTAGGGTTAGGGTTAGAGGGGTTAGAGTAAGGGTTAAGTTTAGGCATAAGGGGTTTGAGAACCATCATCTGGAACCAGCTGTATACACAGCCTGATATTCAATGTGAAACTGACCGTTATACTATTCTCTGTTCACAGGACTTCTGTAAAGAGGTGGAGTCGCGTTCATCTCTGAAGAATTCTGTGCTGACTGAGGGCAACCAGCTTCTGAGGCTGAAGAGGGTTGGAAGTGCAGCCCTGCGGTCTGACCTGGCCCGCATAGACTCAGAGTGGACCCAACTACTTACACTCATCCCAGGGGTGCAAGAGAAGCTACACCAGGTACTAAATCAGGCTTATCTGCACACACACACACACACGCGCGCGCAGTCGACCAAACTGCTCACACGCATCCACACCTGTTGCTGACAGGTGTATAAAATCGAGCACACAGCCATGCAATCTTCATAGACAAACATTGGCAGTAGAATGGCATTATTGAAGAGCTCAGTGACTTTCAACTTCGCACCGTCATAGGATGTCACTTTTCGAACTAGTCAGTTCATCAAATTTCTGCCCTGCTAGAGCTGCCCCAGTCAACTGTAAGTGCTGTTATTGTGAAGTGGAAAAGTCTAGGAGCAAAAACAGCTCCGCCGTGAAGTGGTAGGCCACACAAGCTCACAGAACTGTCCAGGGCTGAAGTGTGTAGCGTGTAAAAATCATCCGTCCTCGGTGGCGACACTCACTACCAAGTTCCAAACAGCCTCTGGAACCAACGTCAGCACAATAACTTTTCATCGGGAGCTTCAGGAAGTGGGTTTCCATGGCCGAGCCTAAAATCGCCATTCACAATGCCAAGCGTTGGCTGGAGTGATGAATCACGTTTCACCATCTGGCAGTCCGATGGACAAATCTGGGTTTGGCGGATGCCGGGAGAATGCTACCTGTCCCAATGTATAGTGCCAACTGTAAAGTTTGATGGAGGAGGAATTGTGGTCTGGGGCTGTTTTTCATGGTTCGGGCTTGGCCCCTTAGTTACAGTGAAGGGAAATCTTAATGCTACAGCATACAATTACATTTTAAACTATTTTAAACTTTGTGGCAACAGTTTGGGGAAGACCCTTTCCTGTTTCAGCATGACAATGCCCTCGTGCAGAAACAAGGTCCATACAGAAATGGTTTGTCGAGATTGGTGTGGAAGAACATGACTGGCCTGACCTCAACCCCCTTCGAACACCTTTGAGATGGATTGGAACACCGACTGCGAGACAGACCTAATCGCCCAACATCAGTGCTGACCTCACTAATGCTCTTGTGGCTGCATGGAAGCAAGTCCCCGCAGCAATGTTCCAACATCTAGTGGATAGCCTTCCCAGAACAGTGGAGGCTGTTTAAAGCAGCAATGGGGGACCAAATCCATATTAATGCCCATGATTTTGGAATGAGATGTTTGACGAGGAGTTGTGTTTATTAGCCCGTTTCTTTTCCTCAGTTACAAATGGAGAAGTTAGCCTCTAGGCATGCCATCTCTGAGCTGGTCAACTGGATATCTCTGATGGAGAATGTGATTGGAGAGGACGAAGAGAACCTGAAAGGAGCCGTGGGGTCGACTGTCATCCAGGACTATCTACAGAAATACAAGGTAAGGAACAGAAAACTCACAGCTAGCACATTTGGTTCCTTGGAAGTTGTGGAAACATACCGTTTTGGTTTCTCATTGGTTCTGAGAACGAAGCCATAAGTTTCCACGTTTTTTTAAACGTTCTGACAATGGAAGTGATAATTTTGCCTGTTCTAGGAGCGTACATTTTTAGGTTGCAGTGAGGTTCTGAGAACATTTTTACTATGGTTCCCTGAAAGTTTTCCTAGGGGGGTTTATTAATGTTCTGAGAATGGAAATTCAAGGTTATTTGAAGGTAAATAAGTTGTATTCTGAGAACATTCTCCAAATGTTGTGAATGTTTTTGAACAACATGTTAAGGTTAATTGGAGGTTTTTGAAGAACTTCCTTAAAACTTTCACTGAATGTTTCAATAAGACTTTTAATAACACTGCTAGCTTAGTTTTGGGTTAACAGTTTTGAACGCCAAGCACACATGGAAATGAATTTGCTTCTGCATTAATCATGCAAACACATTTCTTTTTTTTATTGTGCCACAGTGTCAGTGAGATTCAACCCTATGATCTTCTGTTCTCTATCCATGGAATTAGCCCCCTGCACCACCAAGATTGCGCTATTATGCCATGTTTTTTTTTACTCATACAAAGCTGTTCATTTTAGTCTATTCGAACAGACCCCATTTCAGAAGAAACAACACTCATTAAGATCAGGTGTCGCCAATTAGTGGTCACGGCCAACACACCTGAACACACTTAACAAGATAGAGGCTCGAGAGAGTTTTGTTGATTGCTGAAAACAAAATGTATGTTATTAAATAACATTCTTAGAACGTTCTTTGAACGTTACTAATGTTTTCTTTAGGTTTTTATGGAAAGTTTTCTTCATGTTCTGAAAACATGACTTTAAGTAGAACCGTGAGGAAACCTGCAGAAAACTTACTGAAATTCCCGTTGAAGAACATTGTTTCTTAATGTTCTCTGAACGTTCTGAGAACATGAACTTAACTAGAACCATGTGGAAACCTGTAGGGAACGTTATGCTGAAGTACTAAAATTCCCACAGAAGAACGCTGTTTCTTAACATTCTTGGAACGATTTGAGAACATTCCCAATGCCAAACCATACAAATATCTGTTGGACAATAAAGTAATCTTCTTCTTCTCCCTGGTCTCTCTCTCTCTCCTTCCCCAGGGCTTCAGAGTTGATGTGCGCTGTAAGCAGCTGACGGTGGATTTTGTGAACCAGTCTGTGCTCCAGATCAGTGATCAGGATGTGGAGAGCAGGCGCAGCGACCAGACAGACTTTGCCGAGAAGCTGGGAGCAATGAACCGACGCTGGCAGTTACTACAGGGACTCATCACGGAGAGGGTGAGAGAGAGAATAAACCACTTTCAACCTCAACTTAAAATGTCTACTTTCAACTTTATTTGTTAGAGAGGGAAATTAGTTGTGCAACAAGATCACACATAAGAGAATAAACATACATGTAACCTGATGCATTATGGGTATTCCAGAGCATGGTTAAACTTAAACCCCTGGCTATTACATCACAATCATATAAAAAAACAATCTCATATTAAAGCATATTTTTACGTATGACATCTCATTCACTGTGTGGCTCTTTGAATTATGTCAATGTAGAATTCATCTGCTTTCATTGTATTATATAATTGATGATGTAAGCTTGGTACCCAGAACTAAATCTCTTGTGCGCTCTGAGCAGCTAGAGACAGACAAAGCCTTGTGATCAAACAAAGCCTGTTATGTGTTTCAGGGATTATTTCATTGTCTCAGTACATTATGTGACTCTGTGCTGTGTTGCGTGGTCAGGTCCAGTTCCTGGAGACTCTGCTGGAGGCCTGGTTGAACTATGAGAACAACATACAGGGCCTGAAGACCTGGCTGCTCACTCAGGAGGGGAGGCTGAAGAGGAAACCCAGGATAGAGGACCTAACCTCCGTACAGAACGCTCTCAATGACTGCCAGGTAGGAACATTCGCTGCACTTTGTATTGATTTATTAGATAATTCTTATCTTGTTTTTGCACATTTACAGTATATTATGTCTTAGGTTTCAATTTGGATGTGCATTTTTTAAAATTAAGAATCTTGATCTTTGTCATGTTGATTGTAACCGCTCTCTGCTCCCTGATAGTAGTTTAACTACTAAATAAGTAGTTGCTCTGCTCTCTCTTTCCACTGCTTCTGCAGGAGATGGAGGAGAAGGTGAAGGAGAAGGAGGGTGAGGTGGAGCGGGTGGAGGAGCAGGCCTGTGCCCTCATCCAGAACAAAACTGACGAGGCCTGCGCTGTCGTCATGGAGACGCTCCAAGCTGTCAATCACACCTGGGCTAACCTGGACCACCTGGTAGGCGGAGCTATTTTATGGAGTGTAAATAATGTATTATTGGTCTGTGAGTTGTATGAGAGGTGTGATAATCACAGATGTAGCCCACTAAGTACCCCATACTCACATATAACCACACACTCAGCTACTGCCCCATTATAACTACCTTTCACTCACTATGATGATCCCCTGTTGCAGAAGAACACTAAACACAACTGCAAAATGTATTAAGCTCCGTGGACTACTTTTTAAGTGTAAACCCTATTGTTCTACTCCGTCTCTGCTCCACGCCAGATCGGCCAGCTGAAGATCAGCCTGGTGTCAGTGCTGGACCAGTGGAGTCTGTACAAGTTGTCCTCAGAGGAGATGAATGGCTACCTGATGGAGGGGAGGTACTCTGTGTCCCGTTTCCGCCTCCTCACCGGCTCCCTGGAGGCTGTACAGCTACAGGTGGAGAGTCTCCAGGTAATACCAGTATGAACAGGCTTTTACAAATATATTTTTGTCTACCCTGTAGCCCAATACTTCTACATCTTTGAGGGGGAGTGGAGGAGTTCACACTTCGGGAGAAATTTGGGCTAATGTGTTTGTGACTTGTGTTGTGTAGAGCCTACAGGAGGAACTGGAGAAGCAGGAGGGCAGTCTGAGGAAGTTTGGCTCTGTGACACACCAGCTGCTGAATGAGTGCCACCCGTCTGTGTCCGACTCCCTCAACAATACCCTGAAGGACGTCAACGCTAGGTTTGTTTGTTTATTTGAATCACTTTAAGACCACAATGGGGGCATATCTTCCAGCAGTCCATGAGTGGGTGAGAACCGTGACTTTTAAGTCTTCAGGTCTCAGGCAAGGTCATGTGATCATCGTTCCAAACCACCTGTGTTGTGCTCAGGTGGAGCAATCTCATCCATGATCAGTTGATTCAACAACAATAAGATTTTATTGATCTATTGATCCAAGATGTGGATCATCAATGTATGTTGTGTCCAGGTGGAGCAGTCTCCTGGAAGAGATCTCAGAGCGTCTGAAGAGCAGCAAAGCCCTGCTACAGCTGTGGCAGCACTACAAGGAGCTGTATGGAAAGAGTAGCTCCAGTGTCCAGCTACAAGAGGAGCAGGCTGACCGACTCCTGGAGACCGCCTGCACCAAGGACATCACAGACGAGGAGGTCTCCAGCTGGATCCAAGACTGCAGCGTGAGTAGGAATGGTGTTGGAATGACCGTTTTACACACGCACAGGACTCAGCACGGAGCTATATACTGTCAACTCCTATTAAGGCCTTTTTGCTTATATGGCCCACTGTGAAAGTAATTGTTGGAACACTTGAATCAGATGCACGTTTCAGGGTTTAATGCGCTAAGCTTTCGGTCAACAATGATCCTTGTCAGAAAACTAAATGACATTTGGTCATATTGCTTTGTGTTAATAGATGTGTTCTGTTTTGGTGTATGGTGGTGTTTCTCCAGGAGTTGCTTCGTGCCCAGGCTCCAGTGAAGGCATCTCTACAGGTTATTCAGGAGCTAGGAGATCAGCTGAAGCAACAGGTGGACACCTCCACAGCATCCGCCGTCCAGTCAGACCACCTTTCTCTGACCCAGCGCCTGGCCACTGTGGAGCAGGCCCTCAGCAGACAGCTCACTACACTACAGGTACAGGGGGACTATAGGACTTGATTCACCTGATACATTTTACCAGTTGCTTACTCTATGATCCCAAAGACCTTGAGACATTAGTGTCTCATGCCACTGAGATGTTCTAAAGAATGTACTTTTCTGTTGCTTCATTGGCCATTGGTTCATGTCTTTTGACCAGGGATCCCTTGAACAATGTATGTATGTCTTACTGAGATATAATAAAGGATCATTGAATAAATACATCTCTTGTTTTCCTGCAGACGGGAGTCCAGGACTATGAGACCTTCAGTGAGCAGCTGGGTTCCTTAGGTCGCTGGATGGTGGAGGGAGAAGAGGCTCTGAAGATCCAGGATCCCAACAGTTCTTCTGACCTGTCCGTCATACAGGACCGAATGGAGGAACTCAAGGTAAGTCACTGTGATCTACAGTATCTAGCCACAATACTTTATATGACTGACTTCTCAATTCATTTCCTTGTTTCCTTTTCTCATCTTCACTGATTGGAAAATATTTGACAGGTGAAAACAATATGGTGGAAACTCATTAGGCTAGCCTTTACATGGTCCGTTCTTTCAAATCAGAGCAATGAAGGAGAGGAAACAAGGAGAGGGTGGATTGTTAGACAATTGAGAAAGAGGCAGTGTCTCAAGGAAGTGTTGATGTTACTGAGAGACTGCTGTTCTGTGCTGTTCCCCCTACAGAGACAGATCTTGAGATTCAGTAGCATGGCTCATGACCTTGAGCGTCTCAACGAGCTGGGCTACAGGCTTCCTCTTGACGACATTGAGATCAAACGCATGCAGAACCTTAACCGTAGCTGGTCTGCAGCCAACGCCCAAACCACTGAGAGGTTCAGGTAAGTTCATGAAAAACTTTGATCACGTGAAATAACTTCAAAAACTTTTTTCAAAGAGATTAAGGTTGGCTCAGTAAATAATTTGATGACATTGGGCAGGTATTTTGACTGTATCCGTAACTAGAATTTTGTCTCCCATTGACGTCAATTAATGATTTTGTAACGGTTTTCGTTGTGAGAAGGAGAGTCGGACCAAAATGCAGCGTGTAGATTGCGATCCATGTTTTAATGAACAAACGTAAAACACGAATCAATGCAAACACTACAAAATAAAGAACGTGATGAACGTAACGAAAACCTAAAACAGCCTATCTGGTGAAAAACACATAGACAGGAACAATCACCCACAAACACACAGTGAAACCCAGGCTACCTAAATATGGTTCCCAATCAGAGACAATGACGAACACCTGCCTCTGATTGAGAACCATATCAGGCCGAACATAGAACTAGACAAACTAGACATGTAACATAGAATGCCCACTCAGATCACACCCTGACCAATCAAAACATAGAAAATACAAAGTAAACTATGGTCAGGGCGTGACAGTACCCCCCCCCCAAGGTGCGGACTCCGGCCGCAAAACCTGAACCTATAGGGGAGGGTCTGGGTGGGCATCTGTCCGCGGTGGCGGCTCTGGCGCTGGACGTGGACCCCACTCCATGACCGTTTTAATCCCCCTCCTAAACGTCCCTAAATAGGTTACCCACCACAATGATAACATGGGACAGAGGGACAGCTCGGGACAGAGGTAACTCGGGACAGATGGGTAGCTCAGCACTGAGAGGAAGCTCAGCACTGAGAAGAAGCTCAGCACTGAGAGGAAGCCCAGGCAGGTAGTAGAAACTACCAGAACCTGGCTGGCTGGCGGTTTCAGCAGATCCTGGTCGACTAGCAGATCTGGGAGAATCTGGTCGACTGGCGGATCTGGGAGAATCTGGTCGACTGGCGGATCTGGGAGAATCTGGTCGACTGGCGGATCTGGGAGAATCTGGTCGACTGGCGGATCTGGGAGAATCTGGTCGACTGGCAGATCTGGGAGAATCTGGTCGACTGGCAGATCTGGAAGAGTCTGGTCGACTGGCAGATCTGGAAGAGTCTGGTCGACTGGCAGATCTGGAAGAGTCTGGTCGACTGGCAGATCTGGAAGAGTCTGGTCGACTGGCAGATCTGGAAGAGTCTGGTCGACTGGCAGATCTGGAAGAGTCTGGTCGACTGGCAGATCTGGAAGAGTCTGGTCGACTGGCAGATCTGGAAGAGTCTGGTCGACTGGCAGATCTGGAAGAGTCTGGACGACTGGCAGATCTGGAAGAGTCTGGACGACTGGCAGATCTGGAAGAGTCTGGACGACTGGCAGATCTGGAAGAGTCTGGACGACTGGCAGATCTGGAAGAGTCTGGACGACTGGCAGATCTGGAAGAGTCTGGACGACTGGCAGATCTGGAAGAGTCTGGACGACTGGCAGATCTGGAAGAGTCTGGACGACTGGCAGATCTGGAAGAGTCTGGTCAACTGGCAGATCTGGAAGAGTCTGGTCGACTGGCAGATCTGGCTGCTCCATGCTGACTGGCTGCTCCATGATGACTGGCAGCTCTGGCTGCTCCATGCTGACTGGCTGCTCCATGCTGACTGGCAGCTCTGGCTGCTCCATGCTGACTGGCTGCTCCATGCTGACTGGCAGCTCTGGCTGCTCCATGCTGACTGGCTGCTCTGGCTGCTCCATGCTGACTGGCTGCTCCATGCTGACTGGCTGCTCCATGCTGACTGGCGGCCCTGGCTGCTCCATGCTGACTGGCTGCTCCATGATGACTGGCAGCTCTGGCTGCTCCATGCCGACTGGCTGCTCCATGCTGACTGGCAGCTCTGGCTGCTCCATGCTGACTGGCTGCTCCATGCTGACTGGCAGCTCTGGCTGCTCCATGCTGACTGGCTGCTCTGGCTGCTCCATGCTGACTGGCTGCTCCATGCTGACTGGCGGCCCTGGCTGCTCCATGCTGACTGGCGGCCCTGGCTGCTCCATGCTGACTGGCTGCTCCATGCTGACTGGCGGCCCTGGCTGCTCCATGCTGACTGGCTGCTCCATGATGACTGGCAGCTCTGGCTGCTCCATGCCGACTGGCTGCTCCATGCTGACTGGCAGCTCTGGCTGCTCCATGCTGACTGGCTGCTCCATGCTGACTGGCAGCTCTGGCTGCTCCATGCTGACTGGCTGCTCTGGCTGCTCCATGCTGACTGGCTGCTCCATGCTGACTGGCGGCCCTGGCTGCTCCATGCTGACTGGCGGCCCTGGCTGCTCCATGCTGACTGGCTGCTCCATGCTGACTGGCAGCTCTGGCTGCTCCATGCTGACTGGCTGCTCTGGCTGCTCCATGCTGACTGGCTGCTCCATGCTGACTGGCAGCCCTGGCTGCTCCATGCTGACTGGCGGCCCTGGCTGCTCCATGCTGACTGGCGGCCCTGGCTGCTCCATACTGACTGGCGGCCCTGGCGGCTCCTTGCAGACTGGCAGCTCTGGCGGCTCCTTGCAGACTGGCAGCTCTGGCGGCTCCTTGCAGACTGGCAGCTTTGGCGGCATCCTGCAGACAGGCAGCTCTGGCGGCTCCTTGCAGAATGGCAGCTCCTTGCAGACTGGCAGCTCCTTGCAGACTGGCAGCTCCTTGCAGACTGGCAGCTCCTTGCAGACTGGCAGCTCCTTGCAGACTGGCAGCTCCTTGCAGACTGGCAGCTCTATGCTAACTGGCAGCTCTATGCTAACTGGCAGCTCTATGCTAACTGGCAGCTCTATGCAAACTGGCAGCTCTATGCAAACTGGCAGCTCTTTGCAAACTGGCAGTTCTGAACAGGCGGGAGACTCCGGCAGCGCTGTAGAGAAGGAAGGCTCTAACAGCGCTAAACAGGCGGGAGACTCAGACAACGCTGGAGAGGAGGAGGGCTCCGACAGCGCTGGACAGGCGAGACGCACTGTAGGCCTGATGCGTGGTGCTGGCACTGGTGGTACTGGGCCGAGGACACGCACAGGAAGCCTGGTGCGGGGAGCTGCTACCGGAGGGCTGGGGTGTGGAGGTGGTACTGGAAAAACCGGACCGTGCAGGCGCACTGGAGCTCTTGAGCACCGAGCCTGCCCAACCTTACCTGGTTGAATGCTCACGGTCGCCCTGCCAGTGCGGCGAGGTGGAATAGCCCGCACTGGGCTATGCAGGCGAACCGGAGACACCGAGCGCAAGGCTGGTGCCATGTAAGCCGGCCCAAGGAGACGCACTGGGGACCAGCTGCGTAGAGCCGGCTTCATGGCATTAGGCTCGACGCTCAATCTAGCCCGGCAGACACGCGGAGCTGGAATATACCGCACCGGGCTATGCACCCGCACTGGAGACACCGTGCGCACCACTGCATAACACGGTGTCTGTCCGGTCTCTCTAGCCCCCCGGTAAGCACAGGGAGTCTGCCCAGGTCTCCTACCTGGCGTAGCCATACTCCCTGTTAGCCCCCCCCCAATAAATTTTTGGGGCTGCCTCTCGGGCTTCCTTGCCAGCCGTGTTCCCTCATATCGCCGGCTCCTCTCTCCGGCTGCCTCTGCTCTCCTAAGTGCCTCCACCTGTTCCCATGGGAGGCGATCTCTTCCAGCCAGTATCTCCTCCCAAGTGTAACAGCCCTTGCCATCTAAAACGTCCTCCCATGTCCATTCCTCTTTACGCTGCTGTTGCTGCCTGTTTACACGCTGCTTGGTCCGTTGGTGGTGGGTGATTCTGTAACGGTTTTCGTTGTGAGAAGGAGAGTCGGACCAAAATGCAGCGTGTAGATTGCGATCCATGTTTTAATGAACAAACGTAAAACACGAATCAATGCAAACACTACAAAATAAAGAACGTGATGAACGTAACGAAAACCTAAAACAGCCTATCTGGTGAAAAACACATAGACAGGAACAATCACCCACAAACACACAGTGAAACCCAGGCTACCTAAATATGGTTCCCAATCAGAGACAATGACGAACACCTGCCTCTGATTGAGAACCATATCAGGCCGAACATAGAACTAGACAAACTAGACATGTAACATAGAATGCCCACTCAGATCACACCCTGACCAATCAAAACATAGAAAATACAAAGTAAACTATGGTCAGGGCGTGACAGATTTAAGTGCAAGTCCGAATTTCTCCCCATATTTCAACTCTGAATCGGGCCCTGCGTTATTTCAATGACTTGGTTTTTGGGTCTGATATTTTCGGTTGTTGGTCTCTCCTCAGCAAACTGCAGTCATTCCTGCTGCAGCAGCAGACGTTCCTGGAGAAGTGTGAGACGTGGATGGAGTTCCTGGTACAGACAGAGGAGAAGCTGGCCGTGGAGATCTCTGGGAACTACCAGAGTCTGATGGAGCAGCAGAGAGCGCACAAAGTAGGTGGAGGATATCCTGCTGGAAACATAACCCAGTAGTGAACCCAGGGGGGAATTATGACGTCATCCCAGATTACAACTAGTTCTGAACCAGTTCTGGTTGAGATCTGGTTGTAGCCCTTTCCTGCAGTCAAATTACCAAAACTCCCTCTAGTGACCCCATGGGTGGAATGTTATTCATATTTTTCATAATTTTAAAATTAATTTAAAAAAATGTCAGCACTGATAATCCTGTGTTTCTATGTCAAACGGTTTTGTTATATTTCACTCTTCTGTGCTGCAAATAAAGTACAGTTTTGGAATGCAAACTCAAAATGTAATACATTTCAACTCTATATCTGACATAGTACCTGGTGTCTTCTTTTTTTAAAGCCCATAACCATGTGTTTGAGGTGTATACTTTTGTTTCAATGTAGATTTGTTAAGACTATGTGACACTGATTTTTGCCCACTGAAGTTAAAGGTATAATTACATAATTTCAACCAGCTTTGCGTGCTGGGATTTGGGACGTCTGGATTCCATAGAGTCATCATGACTGCTATAATGCAATAATTACTGTTATGTCACTTCCCAAGATGCTCTTACTCTGATCTGAAATCTGAATGTGTTTTCTCCAAAGCTATTTCAGGCTGAGATGTTCAGCCGTCAGCAGATCCTCCACTCTATAATCAGTGATGGCCAGAGGATGCTGGCGCAGGGACAGGTGGATGACAGGTACAGTACACTGCCTCATTGTGTAAAGTGTGTTGATACACATATCATGACACTCATATGATGCACTTAAAAAAAACTTGACTTAACTTGACGTGTAGTTGGCTCTTATCATTCACAAAGCTGTAGATGAGTGCCTTGGTATAAACTTGATCATTCTTGTCTGCTTTGTATGAGTCCTCTACAGCAGGTTCCAGGGCTCATAATCAAACCTTGATGATGAGTGGATTATTTGAATCAGCTGTGTAGTGCTAGGGCAAAGAACAAAACCTGCACCCAGAGGGGGCCCAGGACCTAGTTTGGGAAAACCTGGTGTACAGTATATCCATCTAATTCAGTTCTTATCTTGCCTGTAAATGTCCACTCTCTCCTGCAGGGATGAATTCAACCGGAAGTTGTTGCTGTTGAGTAACCAGTGGCAGGGCGTTGTGCGTCGCGCCCAGCAAAGGCAGGGTATCATCGACAGCCTGATCCGCCAGTGGCAACGTTACAGGGATATGTCAGAGAAGCTGAGGAAATGGCTAGTGGAGATCTCACACCCCACCAAGGCCCTACTGGCTGGGGCGCCCGTACCCCTGCAGCAGGCCAGATCCATGCTGGATGCAGTTCAGGTATTTTAGGCTCAACTAACTCTGATGACCTCTTGACCCTAGCTAGCTACCTTCTTCTTGGTGATATAAAACTTGTGACTATTTATACCAAAACTCACTCTCTCTGACGACTGTGTCAAATGGGACTACCTTTTTTCACCCTGCACAAATATGACTTTGGAGATGGAGAGATATTTCATGGATAACAGTATAGTACTTATCCTCAAATGGCAATATCTTCACCCTTTCAGCTGTACCGGGGAACAAGGCAAGGCTGACACCTATCCCCTTTATTGTTTGCTACCACGTTAGAGCCATTGATAAGGTTAGAGTTAGGATCAGGGTTATGCTCTAACTATCCTGATATATTCCTATGTCTCTGTTATCCCAGTTGAAGGATAAGGTTCTGTAGGGGCAGCAGGGCTGCTACATCCTAACAGTGGAGTGTTAGGGCAGTGGTATTCAAAGTCAGTAAATGTAATGAATTTTATTTGTTCATGTAAAATTTAAATGTGTTTTAAGGTTGTGTCATTAGATACCGTTGAAAACATTTAAATATCACTGAATTAGGGTCAGGGTTACGTTCTAACTGTCCAGCCTCTGTGTTCCTCCAGCTGAAAGAGAAGGTCCTACAGCAACAGCAGGGCTCTAACATCCTGACGGTGGATGGTTAGGATCAGTGTTAATGCTATGTGCTGACTTTCCGGTATCCCCTGTTATCCCAGATAAAGGAGAAGGTCCTACAGCGACAGCAGGGCTCTTACATCCTGACAGTAGAAGCTGGGAAACAGCTGCTCCTATCTGCAGACAGCAGGGCAGAGGTGTCTCTGCAGGGAGAGCTCACAGACATCCAGGAACGCTGGAGACACGCCACCATCTGCCTGGAGGAACAGAGGCGTGAGCTGGACAAGCTGGACAAGGTACACTGCACCAAACTGTACCTTTAAACACACCTTTAGCTGTACCTTTAAACAACCTTTTCCTGGTTGCAAAAATTCTAATAGTTTCTAATTAGTTTGCCTAATTTCAGTTTATGTGACAAAACAAGCAATATATAGTGTATAGAGTCATTGTAAAACTCTGTGATATATATTTTAAGTAACCAAAAATATTGTATTTTCAGCTGTTTGAAGCTAGTGTGCAAAACCTTTAAACACACCGTTAGCTGTTCCTTTAAACACACCTTTAGCTGTTCCTTTAAACACACCGTTAGCTTTTCCTTTAAACACACCTTTAGCTGTTCCTTTAAACACACCTTTAGCTGTTCCTTTAAACACACCTTTAGCTGTTCCTTTAAACACACCTTTAGCTTTTCCTTTAAACACACCGTTAGCTTTTCCTTTAAACACACCGTTAGCTTTTCCTTTAAACACACCGTTAGCTGTTCCTTTAAACACACCTTTAGCTGTTCCTTTAAACACACCGTTAGCTTTTCCTTTAAACACACCTTTAGCTGTTCCTTTAAACACACCGTTAGCTTTTCCTTTAAACACACCGTTAGCTGTTCCTTTAAACACACCTTTAGCTGTTCCTTTAAACACACCGTTAGCTGTTCCTTTAAACACACCTTTAGCTGTTCCTTTAAACACACCGTTAGCTGTTCCTTTAAACACACCGTTAGCTGTTCCTTTAAACACACCGTTAGCTGTTCCTTTAAACACACCTTTAGCTGTTCCTTTAAACACACCGTTAGCTGTTCCTTTAAACACACCGTTAGCTGTTCCTTGAAACACACCTTTAGCTGTTCCTTTAAACACACCGTTAGCTTTTCCTTTAAACACACCGTTAGCTTTTCCTTTAAACACACCATTAGCTTTTCCTTTAAACACACCGTTAGCTTTTCCTTTAAACACACTGTTAGCTTTTCCTTTAAACACACCGTTAGCTGTTCCTTTAAACACACCATTAGCTTTTCCTTTAAACACACCGTTAGCTTTTCCTTTAAACACACTGTTAGCTTTTCCTTTAAACACACCGTTAGCTGTTCCTTTAAACACACCATTAGCTTTTCCTTTAAACACACCGTTAGCTGTTCCTTTAAACACACTGTTAGCTTTTCCTTTAAACACACCGTTAGCTTTTCCTTTAAACACACTGTTAGCTTTTCCTTTAAACACACCGTTAGCTTTTCCTTTAAACACACCATTAGCTTTTCCTTTAAACACACCATTAGCTTTTCCTTTAAACACACCGTTAGCTTTTCCTTTAAACACACCGTTAGCTTTTCCTTTAAACACACTGTTAGCTTTTCCTTTAAACACACCTTTAGCTTTTCCTTTAAACACACCATTAGCTTTTCCTTTAAACACACCATTAGCTTTTCCTTTAAACACACCATTAGCTTTTCCTTTAAACACACCGTTAGCTTTTCCTTTAAACACACCGTTAGCTTTTCCTTTAAACACACCGTTAGCTTTTCCTTTAAACACACCGTTAGCTGTTCCTTTAAACACACTGTTAGCTTTTCCTTTAAACACACCGTTAGCTTTTCCTTTAAACACACCGTTAGCTTTTCCTTTAAACACACCGTTAGCTTTTCCTTTAAACACACCGTTAGCTGTTCCTTTAAACACACCGTTAGCTGTTCCTTTAAACACACCGTTAGCTTTTCCTTTAAACACACCGTTAGCTGTTCCTTTAAACACACCGTTAGCTGTTCCTTTAACCTCTCTGGGATAAAAAGCCAGTGAAAATGCAGAGCGCCAAATTCAAATAAATTACTATAAAAATCAAACTTGAAATCACACATGCAAATCACAGATAGCAAATGTAAGCTAAACTTGTTATGAATCCAGCCAACATGTCAGATCTCAAAAAGGCTTTTCGGCGAAAGCAAACGATGCCATTATCTGAGGAGAGCACCATAGAAACAAAGAGAGAAGCATATTTCAACCCTACAGGCACGACACAAAACGCAGAAATAAAAATATAATTCATGCCTTACCTTTGACAAGCTTCTTTTGTTGGCACTCCAATATGTCCCATAAACATCATAAATGGTCCTTTTGTTCGATTAATTCCGTCGCTATATATCCAAAATGTCAATTTATTTGTTTGATCCAGAAAAACAACGTGACTACAAAATATCTCAAAAGTTACCTGTAAACTTTGCCAAAACATTTCAAACTACTTTTGTAATACAACTTTAGGTATTTTTTAACGTAAATAATCAATAAATTGAAGACGGGATGATCTGTGTTCAATACAGGAAGAAAACAAACTGTAGCATGCTTTCTGGTCATGCGCCTCTATCTAACAGTACACTTCAAGTGACCCTCGTTCCAGATGGTCGTAATTCTTCATTACACAAAGGAATAACCTCAACCAATTTCTAAAGACTGTTGACATCCAGTGGAAGCAATAGGAACTGCAGGAAGGTCCCTTAGAAATCTGGATTCCCAATGAAACCCCATTGAAAAGAGAGTGACTCCCCAAAAAAAACCTGAATGGTTTGTCCTCTGGGTTTCGCCTGCTAAATAGGTTCTGTTATACTCACAGACATGATTCAAACAGTTTCAGAAACTTCAGAGTGTTTTCTATAAAAATCTACTAATAGTATGCATATCTTATCTTCTGGGGATGAGTAGCAGGCAGTTGAATTTGAGCATGCATATCATCCGGACGTGAAAATACTGCCCCCTGTCACCAAGAAGTTAACTTCTTATGGCTGCAATCCCGTTAACGAGAGCGATATGACACCAGCCAGTGAAAGTGCAGGGCGACAATTTCAAAACATCAAAAATCTCATAATTAAAATTCCTCAAACATACATGTATCTCATACCATTTTACAGCTAATCTCGTTGTTAACCCCACCACAGTGTCCGATTTCAAATATGCTTTACAGCAAAAGCACCACAAATGATTATGTTAGGTCACCACATAGCCACAGAAAAACACAGCAATTTTTCCAGCAAAATATTTTCCAGCCAGAGTCACAAAAACCACAAATAGACATAAAATGAATCACTAACCTTTGATCATCTTCATCAGATGACACTCATAGGACTTCATGTTACACAATACATGTATGTTTTGTTTGATAAAGTTAATATTTATCAAAATATGAGTTTACATTGGCGGGTTACATTCACTAGTTCCAAAAACATCCAGTGATTTTGCATAGCCACATCATTAATAAACAGAAATACTCCTCATAAATGTAGATGATAATACAAGTTATACACATGGAATTATAGATATACCTCTCCTTAAAACTTCTTATGGTATAGGGGACGCTTGTGTTCCACTTGGGCAAAAGCCAGGGAAAATGCAGCGTGGCAATTTATTTTAAATGATATAAAAATCAAACTTTCATGAAATCACACATGTAAGATACTCAATTAAAGCTACACTCGTTGTGAATCCAGCCAACATGTCAGATTTTAAAAAGGCTTTTCGGCGAAAGCATAAGAAGCTATTATCTGATGATAGCACAACAGTAAACAAAGAGGGTAGCATATTTCAACCCTGCAGGCGCTACACAAAACACAGAAATAAAATATAAAACATGCCTTACCTTTGACGAGCTTCTTTTGTTGGCACTCCAATATGTCCCATAAACATCACAATTGGTCCTTTTGTTCGATTAATTCCGTCCATATATATCCAAAATGTCAATTTATTTGGCCTGTTTTATCCAGAAAAAAACAGCTTCCAAAATGCGCAACGTCACTACAAAATATTTCAAACTTCTTTTGTAATACAACATTAGGTATTTTTAAACGTTAATAATCGATCAAATTGAAGACGGGTCTATTTGTTTTCAATAGAGGACGAGAGGAAACTAACGCTACTTTTCAAGTCTAACGCAACTCTTAACAGTGTTACCCATTTCCTAGATGGCCGGACTTCTTCATTTCACAAAGGAATAACCTCAACCAAATTTCAAAGACTGGTAACATCCATTGGAAGCGGTAGGAACTGAAAACAAGTTCCTAAGAAATATTGTTTGCCAATGAGAACACAATGAACAGACAGAGACCTAAAAAAAAAATCTGAACGGTTAGTCCTCAGGGTTTTGCCTGCTACATAAGTTCTGTTATACTCACAGACATGATTCGAACAGTTTTAGAAACTTCAGAGTGTTTTCTATCCTAATCTACCTATAATATGCATATCTTATATTCTTGGCATGAGTAGCTGTGTCAGATTTCTTTTAAACTTTACAGAAAAAGAAACCCATGCAATAATCTAAGACGGCGCTCAGAAGTAAAAATCACGATAGACGCAACGATGGCGTCGACATAAACAAGAAATGACATGATAAATATTCCCTTACCTTTGATGATCTACATCAGAAAGGACTCCAGGAATCCCAGGTCCACAATAAATGTTTGTTTTGTTCGATAATATCCGTTATTTATGTCCAAATACCTTCTAATGTTAGCGCGTTTGGTATACATATCCAAACACTCATTCTGGTCAGTGTTACATCGGACAACAACTTAAAAAAGTTATATTACAGGTCGAAGAAACATATCAAACTAAGTACAGAATCAATCATTAGGATGTTTTTAACATATAGCTTCAATAAAGTTCCAACCGGAGTATTCCTTCGTGTCTTCATGAGCAATGGAACGCAAGTGGGTACCATGAGGAATAAGCGTGATCACAAAATGGCTGCTTCTCAGACACCTGATACATTCTGCTCTCATTCACTCCCACAACAACGTAGAAGTCTCATTCAAATTTCTATTGATGGTTGAAATCTAGTGGAACCCCTAGGCAGTGCAACATCATTAATATCTCAAGAGGATTTCATTGGGGACTCTACATACAAAGCTCAGATTTCTCACTTCCTGTTTTGATTTCTCCTCGGGATTTTGCCTGCCATATGAGATCTGTTATACTCACAGACATCATTCAAACAGTTTTAGAAACTTCAGAGTGTTTTCTATCCAATACTAATAATAATATGCATATATTAGCAACTGAGACTGAGGAGCAGGCCATTTACTTTGGGAAACTTATTCATCCAAGCTACTCAATACTGCCCCCCAGCCATAAGAAGTTAAACACAAATTTAGCTCTACGTTTGATTGATTTATTGATGATTGATACCTAATTGTGAACACAACAACGTAGTGACACATTGTGCCTGTATGTCATCTACAGGACTGGGAGACATGTGAGAGAGGCATGGAGGGTTCTCTGGAGAAGCTGAGGAAGTTGAAACGGCAGTTCTCTCAGTCCCTCCCTGATCACCACGAGGACTTGCAAGCGGAACAGATGCGATGCAAGGTAACTTTTTTTCTAACACCTTTATCCGCCAAGTACATTTACATGTACTGTGAATTTGAACTGGTGAAGTGATGCTGACATCGCCTTACAATAAGCAGAATACACAGACAGAATATAGACAAAATAATGTACACTTAATCTGCTGATCATGGCAGCCTGTCACTCCAATGACCTACACTACCGTTCAAAAGTGGGGTCACTTAGAAACGTCCTCAACTGGTAGCTTCATTAAATAGTACCCGCAAAACACCAGTCTCAACATCAACAGTGAAGAGGCGACTCTGGGATGCTGGCCTTCTAGGCAGAGTTGCAAAAGCCATATCTCAGACTGGCCAATAAAAAGAAAAGATTAAGATTGGCAAAGAACACAGACACTGGACAGAGGAGCTCTGCCTAAAAGGCCAGCATCCCGGAGTCGCCTCTTCACTGTTGACGTCGAGACAGGTGTTTTGCGGGTACGATTTAATGAAGCTGCCAGTTGAGGATTTGTGAGGCGTCTGTTTCTTAAACTAGACACTCTAATGTACTTGTCCTCTTGCTCAGTTGTGCACCAGGGCCTCTCACTCCTCATTCTATTCTGGATAGAGCCAGTTTGCGCTGCTCTGTGAAGGGAGTAGTACACAGCATTGTACGTGATGTTCAGTTTCTTGGCAATTTCTCACATGGAATAGCCTTCATTTCTCAGAACAAGAATAGACTGATGAGTTTCAGAAGAAATACATTTGTTTCTGGCCATTTTGAGCCTGTAATCGAACCCACAAATGCTGATGCTCCAGATACTCAACTAGTCTAAAGAAGGCCATTTTTAATGGTTCTTTAATCAGAACAACAGTTTTCAGCTGTGCTAACATAATTGCAAAAGGGTTTTCTAATGATCAATTAGCCTTTAAAAAAAATGATAAACTTGGATTAGCTAACACAGCATGCCATTGGAACACAGGAGTGATGGTTGCTGATCAGAACAACAATGGGCCTCTGTATGCCTATGTAGATATTTCATAAACAAATCTGCCGTTTGTCATTTACAACATTATTTACAACATCAGAAATACAGTGCCTTGCGAAAGTATTCGGCCCCCTTGAACTTTGCGACCTTTTGCCACATTTCAGGCTTCAAACATAAAGATATAAAACTATATTTTTTTGTGAAGAATCAACAACAAGTGGGACACAATCATGAAGTGGAACAACATTTATTGGATATTTCAAACTTTTCTAACAAATCAAAAACTGAAAAATTGGGCGTGCAAAATTATTCAGCCCCCTTAAGTTAATACTTTGTAGCGCCACCTTTTGCTGCGATTACAGCTGTAAGTCGCTTGGGGTATGTCTCTATCAGTTTTGCACATTGAGAGACTGACATTTTTTCCCATTCCTCCTTGCATAACAGCTCGAGCTCAGTGAGGTTAGATGGAGAGCATTTGTGAACAGCAGTTTTCAGTTCTTTCCACAGATTCTCGATTGGATTCAGGTCTGGACTTTGACTTGGCCATTCTAACACCTGGATATGTTTATTTTTGAACCATTCCATTGTAGATTTTGCTTTATGTTTTGGATCATTGTCTTGTTGGAAGACAAATCTCCGTCCCAGTCTCAGGTCTTTTGCAGACTCCATCAGGTTTTCTTCCAGAATGGTCCTGTATTTGGCTCCATCCATCTTCCCATCAATTTTAACCATCTTCCCTGTCCCTGCTGAAGAAAAGCAGGCCCAAACCATGATGCTGCCACCACCATGTTTGACAGTGGGGATGGTGTGTTCAGGGTGATGGGCTGTGTAGCTTTTACGCCAAACATAACGTTTTGCATTGTTGCCAAAAAGTTCAATTTTGGTTTCATCTGACCAGAGCACCTTCTTCCACATGTTTGGTGTGTCTCCCAGGTGGCTTGTGGCAAACTTTAAACGACACTTTTTATGGATATCTTTAAGAAATGGCTTTCTTCTTGCCACTCTTCCATAAAGGCCAGATTTGTGCAATATACGACTGATTGTTGTCCTATGGACAGAGTCTCCCACCTCAGCTGTAGATCTCTGCAGTTCATCCAGAGTGATCATGGGCCTCTTGGCTGCATCTCTGATCAGTCTTCTCCTTGTATGAGCTGAAAGTTTAGAGGGACGGCCAGGTCTTGGTAGATTTGCAGTGGTCTGATACTCCTTCCATTTCAATATTATCGCTTGCACAGTGCTCCTTGGGATGTTTAAAGCTTGGGAAATATTTTTGTATCCAAATCCGGCTTTAAACTTCTTCACAACAGTATCTCGGACCTGCCTGGTGTGTTCCTTGTTCTTCATGATGCTCTCTGCGCTTTTAACGGACCTCTGAGACTATCACAGTGCAGGTGCATTTATACGGAGACTTGATTACACACAGGTGGATTGTATTTATCATCATTAGTCATTTAGGTCAACATTGGATCATTCAGAGATCCTCACTGAACTTCTGGAGAGAGTTTGCTGCACTGAAAGTAAAGGGGCTGAATAATTTTGCACGCCCAATTTTTCAGTTTTTGATTTGTTAAAAAAGTTTGAAATATCCAATAAATGTTGTTCCACTTCATGATTGTGTCCCACTTGTTGTTGATTCTTCACAAAAAAATACAGTTTTATATCTTTATGTTTGAAGCCTGAAATGTGGCAAAAGGTCGCAAAGTTCAAGGGGGCCGAATACTTTCGCAAGGCACTATACATGTCTACAGTGTATTTCTGATCAATTTGATGTTATTTTAATGGACAAAATTGTTTTGCTTTTCTTTGAAAAACAAGGACAATTCTAAGTGACCCCAAACTTTTGAACGGTAGTGTACCTATTATGTCTATCACATGTTCAGTACTGCACAGAGCAGTAAACAGCTCCTGGCATCCGTGGGGAATGTTGGAAGAATGTTGAAGGAATGTCGTGATGTAATAAGATCAAACCCATTGAGGTGCCGATTGAGTTTGTCTGTAATTACATCAGTTAAATATGCCTTCAAACCAAGGTGTTCTGCATCTGCTAAGGTCATTATGGCTAAGAATAAACCTGCTTTAGGTCAACGAAAGTAGCTGATAACATTCTCTTCTCCCATGACCAGGACTTGGAGAAGACGTTTGACGGCTGGACAGAAGACCTAGCCCACCTGACGGTGCTGAGGGAGTCCCTGTCTAGCTACATCAGTGCTGAGGACCTGTCTGTTCTACAGGAACGCATGGAGCTTCTGCACCGCCAGTGGGAGGAGATCTGTCACCAGGTACTATATGGCTGTTGAATATGTTGCTGTACTGGCAGCACAGTTTGAATCCAGCCCACTGCTCTTTCAGCACTCTCTCTCCTCCCTTTCACGACTATTTCTCCATATCAAATCAACACACATATAAATAAATATATGTTCATGTTAGGAGAAGCAGTCTCTGCCAAAATACAGGTCCTGTATCTTAATTTGAGAAGGTTCCACACAACAGGACAATAATCCTGCAGCAAAAGGAAAAGTATATTGTTATGTGATTTATAATTAACATAATATTTTTTTTATAGGGGTTGATACAATAAAGTCTGACATTTTCAAGTGGAAATTACAAACTTTAGAAGCCTTTTTATACCTCGAATACACTACAAGTTTGCATTTGTTAGAAGTGCAGGAAAATTCCTTCAGCAAAAGGACGATCAAATTAAGATACAGCATCTGTAGGTGGCGTGTCTGGCAACAGAGACAAGAGCAGTCATTTTAAGTTGTAATGACATGAGGTCCCAATGCTCCACTACATACAGTAGGACAAGGGTAAATCATTCAGGCTTGCGCTGACTAAATTGTGGAATTTTTGTCATTCAGCAGACACTTATCCAGAACAACTATGGTTAAGTGCCTTGCTCAAGGGCGCATCAACAGATGGTTCACCTAGTCGCAAGAGAGTTGGCAAGATAGCAGAAACAGATCTGGCATCCAGGCTCTGCACTGGGCCGTATGCAAATGTAGAAAGGGGTATGCGTGCAACTAAGTCTGAGGTAGAGAGAAATCTCAATACAAAACAGTGCAGGATGCCTCCCCCTTCAAACAACATCCAGTGTTTTATATGAGTATGTTGACCAGAGACCAGCTAGTGACAGGAAACACTGTGCTAGATCTATTACGTCAAGCAACAACTCTAGACATCTACTGCTGCAGTACCTCTTCATTGCGGTTCTGCTAAATCTATGCATATTACCTAGCACCGGTAGTTGTGTATTTTATTTATTTATTTATTTATCTGTGCAGCTAACAATTATCCTTACCATGGTGAATTATTCATAAATTAGTATTTATGTATTTACAACGTGTGAGTTTCAATGTATCTGTATCTTACTGTCTCTTTCTCTCCATAGCTATCCCTGCGGCAGCAGCAGGTGGGTGAGAAGCTGAGTGAGTGGGCTGTGTTTAAGGAGAAGAACAGGGAGCTCTGTGATTGGCTTACCCAAATGGAGAGCAAGGTCTCTCAGAATGGAGACGTCAGAATCGAGGAGATGATCGAGAAGCTACGCAAGGTAAACACCAACAGAAACTTAACCTACAGTATGCATAACTTTTCATGTTTTAGTTTTAGACAGATATCCCATTGAACTGTACTACTGTACTCTACTCTACTCTGATCTGTTATACTCTACTCTGATCTACTGTACTCTACTGTACTCTACTCTACTCTGATCTGTTATACTCTACTCTGATCTACTGTACTCTACTGTACTCTACTCTGTTATACTCTACTCTGTTAAACTCTACTCTGATGTACTCTACTGTACTCTGTTATACTCTACTCTGTTATACTCTACTCTGTTATACTCTACTCTGATCTACTCTACTGTACTCTGTTATACTCTACTCTGTTAAACTCTACTCTGATGTACTCTACTGTACTCTGTTATACTCTACTCTGTTATACTCTACTCTGATGTACTCTTCTGTACTCTGTTATACTCTACTCTGATCTACTCTACTCTAGGAAAACAGGCTTGTGTTATAATTTGTTGTGGCAATTGATCGCTCTTTCAATAGTATTTCATTCCAAATATACTATTCGTTTTCCACCGGGTCTGACTACTGTATTTCCGCTGTACTGAAACCGCTCTAAAGTGTGTCTATCCCTCCTCTCTCAGGACTACTATGAGGAGATAGCGGTGGCTCAGGAGAACAAGCAGCAGCTGTACCAGCTGGGGGAGAGACTGGCCAAGGCCAGCCATGAGAACAAGGCATCTGAGATAGAACACAAACTCAGCATGGTGGGCGAGCGCTGGCAACACCTGCTGGACCTCATCGGAGCCAGGTAAGGATACTACGGCTGTGTGTGTGTGGGAAAGGAAGTACATGGACACACTGTACACACACTTGTGTCCCAAAGGGCCATTGGCATTAATGTTTGCTTTGATGCAACCTTTTCCTTGGCTGTCAGAAACACTCTGGCTTTCTCAGTGTACAGTACTTAGCACAATCTGTACTCAATGTGACTTCTTGGTTAAGTTAAATAAAAACAATGAGTGGAAAGAAGCGATTTAATGACGTTGTTAATTGTTTGTTAATTGTCTTTAGGTGCTTTATCACCAGGAATCTACTGCGTTGTGTATGTTTTTCTAAAACAACTATTGTGTATCCCACTGGCAGGTTGAAGAAGCTGAGGGAGACTCTGGTGGCAGTGCAGCAGCTGGATAAGAACATGATTAGTCTGCGGTCCTGGCTGACCCACATAGAGACGGAGCTGTCCAGACCCATCCTATACGACACCTGTGACTCCCAGGAGATACAGCGGAAGCTGGACCTGCAGCAGGTAAATACTGTGTCAGTAGCCTGGTGGTCTGTTTATGTTGTCTCACCAACTCCTTGTCACTGCAACGGTCATACAGATGTAGTATCTTAATTTGAGACAGATTTCTACAGCAGGAAAATAATTCTGCAGCAACAGCAAATGTGAATTATTATGTGGATTGTTATTAATGAAATGTTTTGAAAGGGTTGATACATTTTTCATAAGGACAAATTAAGTCTGACATTTTAGAGTGTAAATTATGAACTTTAGAAGCCTTTTTAAACACACTACAAGTTCTCATTTCCTGCTGTGCAGGAACTTTCTTGGCAACAAAAGAGTGATCAAATTAGATCCTACATCTGTAGCAGTTGGTAAGACAGCACAAACAGACCTGGGACCACCAGGCTACCTCATCAGTGGGCTGTGGGTACTTTGAAACACATTGTAACGTACACCCCCTGGTATAGCTATTGATACTTGAAAAAAAAGGAAGAGAAGCACACTCTACGAGCTCAGATGCAATAATTGAATAACCTAATAACCAAAGTTTTGACAGACAAGCTGTCTTCATCAGGGTATGATGACAAACACTGCAGGGTGAATAGTTTATAAATTGTTAAAGAACACACACAGGTGTCTGTAATCATGGCCGGGTGTGGCCTGATATCATTGGTTAATTCTCAGATATAAGAAGAACTTAATAGATACAATTTGGCTACATAAGCCTACAAACATTTATAATGAAAGGCAAAATCACAATAATCACAAGAATGGCTTCAGATCAAAGTCTACGTTGAGACCGAAGGGAGCAAGGGTTTTTAAATTAAAGATCCAGGCAGCCTCTCATTTTAACAATAAATTGTCAAGGTCACCCCCTCTCCTAGGGAGGGTGACATGTTCGATGGCCATATACCGTAGGGGCGAAATCGAGTGGTTCGCTTCCAAAAAGTGGGCCGCCACTGATACAGCTACATAATCAATAACAGTTGTTGATGCTGATATTTTATTGATCCCTGTTTAGTTCCCAGCAGACAGGCTTATAGACAGTACAATAGAGCTAGGCTTATTGAAAAGTCTTAGTAGGCTTCTTGATTCTAAAAAATATGAAGATCAACATCCTCCTTCTGTACCATAATATAAGATAACATCCTTCCATCTTTCTCTCCGTCCACCCAGGAGCTTCAGCGTGACATAGAGAAGCACAGCACAAGTGTGGCGTCTGCGTTGAACCTGTGTGAGGTGTTGTTACACGACGGTGACGTCTGTGCCACGGACACAGAGTGTGATTCCATCCAGCAGACCACCAGGAACCTGGATCGACGCTGGAGGAGAATCTGTGCCCTGTCCATGGAGAGGAGGCTCAAGTACGAGACACGCTAAATTTAGGATTTAGACGCTGTAGTTTCTAAAGTAGTCAGATTTTTTACTTTCAAGACTATCAACAAGTGCAGGAATGTAATTCTAGGTTTGGTAAATTTGGAAACATGTACTTGTGATATAGGCTCTCACCACAACTTAAACTGTCCATATCGTTTTAATGTCTAAGGATTGAAGAGACATGGCGTTTATGGCAGAAGATCATAGAAGACTTTATGCGTTTTGAGGAGTGGCTAGTGACCTCAGAGAAGACCGCTGCTCTACCCAACTCTTCAGGAGTACTGTACACAGTGGCCAAGGAAGAACTCAAGAAGTTTGAGGTACAGACATGCTACTACAGACCACCTAGTCCTAGTTGGATATAACCACTATATTCTCCTTTCATATACAGTACATACAGTGCATTCGGGAAAGTATTCAGACCCATTGACTTTTTCCACATTTTGTTTACGTTACAGCCTTATTCTAAAATAGATTACATTTATTTGATCAATCTACACACAATACCCTATAATGACAAAACAAATGCAGGTTTTTAGAAATGTTTGCAAATTTATAAATAAATAAATAAAAACAGAAACACCTTATTTACATAAGCATTCAGATCCTTTGCTATGAGACTCAAAATTGAGATCCAGTTTCCATTGATCATCCTTGAGATATTTCTACAACTTGATTGGAGTCCGCCTGTGGGAAATTCATTTGATTGGACATGATTTGGAAAAGGCACATACAGTTGAAGTCGGAAGTTTACATACACTTTTTTACATACACAGTTTTTCAACCACTCCACAAATTTCTTGTTAACAAGCTATAGTTTTGGCAAGTCGGTTAGGACATCTACTTTGTGCATGACACAAGTAATTTCTCCAACAATTGTTTACAGACAGATTATTTCACTTATAATTCACTGTATCACAATTCCAGTGGGTCATAAGTTTACACAAACTAAGTTGACTGTTCCTTTAAACAGCTTGGAAAATTCCAGAAAATTATGGCATGGCTTTAGAAGCTTCTGATGGGCTAATTGACATCATTTGAGTCAATTGGAGGTGTACCTGTGGATGTATTTCAAGGCCTACCTTCAAACTCAGTGCCTCTTTGCTTGACATCATGGGAAAATCAAAAGAAATCAGCCAAGATCTCAGAAAAAAATTGTAGACCTCCACAAGTCTGGTTCATGCTTGGGAGCAATTTCCAAACGCTTGAAGGTACAACGTTCAGCTGTACAAACAATAGTACGCAAGTATAAACACCATGGGACCACGCAGCTGTCATATCGCTCAGGAAGGAGACGCGTTCTGTCTCCTAGAGATGAACGTACTTTGGTGCGAAAAGTGCAAACCAATCCCAGAATAACAGCAACGGGCCTTGTGAAGATGCTGGAGGAAACAGGTACAAAAGTATTTATATCCACAGTAAAAATGAGTCCTATATCGACATAACCTGAAAGGCCGCTCAGCAAGGAAGAAGCCACTGCTCCAAAACCGCCATAAAAAAGCCAGACAAACGTTTGGAACTACACATGGGGACATTTTTGGAGAAATGTCCCCTGGTCTGATGAAACAAAAAATAGAACTGTTTGACCATAATGACTATCGTTATGTTTGGAGGAAAAAGGGGGAGGCTTGCAAGCCGAAGAATTCCATCCCAACCATGAAGCATGGGGGTGTCAGCATCATGTTGTGTGGGTGCTTTGCTGCAGGAGGGACTGGTGCACTTCACAGAATATATGGCATCATGAGAAAGGAAAATGATGTGGATATATTGAAGCAACATCTCAAGGCATCAGTCAGGAAGTTAAAGCTTGGTCGCAAATGGGTCTTCCAAATGGACAATGACCCCAAGCATACTTCCAAAGTTGTGGCAAAATGGCTTAAGGACAACAAAGTCAAGGTATTGGAGTGGCCATCACAAAGCCCTGACCTCAATCCTATAGAAATTGTGTGGGCAGAACTGAAAAAGCGTGTGAGCAAGCAGGCCTACCATCCTGACTCAGTTACACCAGCTCTGTCAGGAGGAATGGGCCATAATTCACCCAAATTATTGTGGGAAGCTTGTGGAAGGCTACCCGAAATGTTTGACCCAAGTTAAACAATTTAAAGGCAATGCTACCAAATACTAATTGAGTGTATGTAAACTTCTGACCCACTGGGAATGTGATGAAAGAAATACAAGCTGAAATAAATCATTCTCTCTGCTATTATTCTGACATTTCATATTCCTAAAATAAAGTGGTGATCCTAACTGACCTAAGACAGGGAATTTTTACTAGGATTAAATGCCAGGAATTGTAAAAAACTGAGTTTACATGTATTTGGCTAAGGTGTATGTGAACTTCCGACTTCAACTGTACCTGTCTATATATGGTCTCACAGTTGACTGCATGGCAGAGCAAAAACCAAGCCCTGAGGTCGAAGGAATTGTCCCTAGTCAGGCTCCGAGACAGGATTGTCGAGGAACAGATCTGGGGAAGGGTACCAAAAAATGTCTGCAGCATTGAAGGTCCCCAAGAACACAGTGGCCTCCATCATTCTTAAATGAAAGAAGTTTGGAACCACCAGATGGACTCTTGCTAGAGCTGGCCGCCCGGCAAAACTGAACAATCGGGGAGAAGGCCTTGGTCAGGGAGGTGACCAAGAACCCAATGGTCACTCTGACAGAGCTCCAGAGTTCCTCTGTGGAGATGGAAGAACCTTCCAGATGGATAACCATCTCTGCAGCACTCCACCAATCAGGCCTTTATGGTAGTGGCCAGACGGAAACCCCTCCTCAGTAGAAGGCACAGGCCATCCCGCTTGGCGTTTGACAAAAGGCACCTAAAGGACTCTCAGACCATGGGAAACAAGAGTATCTGGTCTGATGAAACAAAGATTGAACTCTTTGGTCTGAATGCCAAGAGTCACGTCTGGAGGAAAACTGGCACCATCCATACGGTGAATCATGGTGGTGACAGCATCATGCTGTGGGGATGTTTTTCAGTGGCAGGGACTGGGAGACTTGCCAGGGTCGAGGGAAAGATGAACGGTGCAAAGTACAGAGAGATCCTTGATGAAAACCTGCTCCAGAGCTGTCAGAACCTCAGACTGCTGTGAAGTTTCACCTTCCAAAAGGACAATTACCATAAGCACAGAGCAAAGACAATGCAGGAATGGCTTTGGGACAAGTCTCTGAATGTCCTTGAGTGGCCCAGCCAGAGCCCAGACTTGAACCTGATCGAACATTTTTGGAGAGACATGAAAATAACTGTGCAGCGACACTCCCCATCCAACCTGACAGAGCTTGAGAGGATCTGCAGAGAAGAATGGGAGAATCTCCCCAAATATAGGTGTGGCAAGCTTGTAGCTTCATACCCAAGAAGACTAGAGTCTGTAATCGCTGCCAAAGGTGCTTCAACAAACTACTGTGTAAAGGGTCTGAATACTTAGGTACATTTGCAAACATTTCTGAAAACCTATTTTTTTGTCTTTATGGGGTATTGTGTGTAGATTGATGAGGGGGGAAAACTAACAATACATTTCAGAATAAGGGTGAGACGTAACAAAATGTGGAAGAAGTCAAGTGGTCTGAACACTTTCAGAATGCCCTTTACATGGACAAAACTCATAACTCATCCCTGAATAATAAATTGATCAATTAAATGGTCAATGAAATTTTCAAGCAACTTGTCTCTTTTTGATTCTAAATGTGTTGGTTATATTTGTGTGTGTGTTCCAGGCATTTCAGTGTCAGTCCCATGAGAGCCTGACCCAGCTGGAGACGATCAATAAACAGTACCGCCATCTGGCCAGGGAGAACCGCACAGACTCCTCCTGTCGCCTCCGGGAAATGTCCCACGACGGGAACCAGCGCTGGGATAACCTGCAGAAGAGGGTGGCCTCCATCCTCCGCAGGCTCAAGGTACAGAGTCACATCCAGAGTAGGCCTCGTTGAGCAGCTGTAACACAACAGAAAGTATGGTGTATATAGTCCAATCCCACTTGGCACACACTGGCTGAATCAACGTTATTTCCACGTCATTTCAATGACATTACTTTGAACCAATGTAGAATAGACGTTCAATTGATGTTTGTGCCCAGTGGGATTCTACACTCCTGAGGGTTGGTACTGCTCTCAGAAAGAAACTATACCAGCAAGGAAGTAATTTCATTGGTTCTAGTCGGCAGAATCATGTGGAGTGTCTGCACGAAGTTCCAGATCAAATAAATTTATTTTTTTTTGCTGCAAGAGATGTGTACGCTGAAGTCTTTATGATTTCTCCAGCACTTTGTCAGTCAGCGTGAGAAGTTTGAGACGGCCAGAGACAGCGTTGTGGTGTGGCTCACCGAGATGGACCTGCAGCTCACCAACATAGAACACTTCTCAGAGTGTGACATCCGAGCCAAGATCAAACAGCTACGGGTAAGGATGGCCTCTTTACACAAGTGATTATTGTTCTCTCATAATCCTACATATTTTTCCGCTCTTCAATAACTCGACTATACTATGAATTATATCAGTAATCATTGAAATAATCATATAATCACTATTTCTGACTGCTATGGAACCGGGTAGCAAAACTATACAAACTCCTACCATGGCTCAACTGTATCCTAACCACCATGTTCCTAAAACACACTGTATTCCGTCTGGCCTCTGCCTCGCTTGTTTTTGATTACCAGGCGTTCCAGCATGAGATTTCCCTGACCACGGGGAAGGTCGAGCACATCTTCCACCAGGGAGAGATGCTGCTACAGAAGAGTGAGCCTCTGGACGCTGCTGTTATAGAGGAGGAGCTGGAGGAGCTGCGGAGATACTACCAGGAGGTGTTTGGACGCGTAGAGCGTTACTATAAGAAGCTGATCCGACTACCGGTGAGCCCGGGGATGACGTCTACTGAGCCCTTGTTCTTTTCATTTTGATGCTGACGGTCTTTTTTGACTGTCTCGTAGGTATACCTTAACCTCCCATCCCTCCTCTTCCAGCTGACAGGAGAAGAGTACGATGTGTCATTCTCGGACAAGGAGATTGAACTGGATGAACCTGGGGACCTGTCCAGCATTCCCTGGAGTGAACGTCTTGGAGACTGCCTGAGCTCCCCTCTGCCCTCCCTGACTGCCCCCCTCCGTACTGGGGCTGAGCGCTCGGGCATGGGCACCCCAGCCAGCATGGACTCCATCCCCCTGGAGTGGGACCATGACTACGACCTGAGAAAGAGGCTGGAGAGTGCCAGCGGGGCTCTGGGCCTGGCCTCTGAGCACGAGGAGCACGGAGAGGAGGGGAGCTACCAGGGATCAGCTTCTGCTTCCGCTCTGTCAGGTCAGTGTAGTTTACACCCCTCATCCCTGCACCACAACTGTCAGGTACTAATGATACCAGACCCCTCACAACTTACTGGCAGGTACTGGGGATAGGATAGCCTTGATCTCAGAGAGGTCGTCTGAGGTCATCTGATGTTAGGCAACATGCCTTGGTGTGTAAAAAATAACTCTCACAGCCTGCTTGCTGCCTGCTACGAGTTTGGTTTGGTTTTCTCTCACACACACTGAAGCATAACAACAGGCACCGTTAACTAACAGCACCGCTTTCTAACATTTTGCATCTCATTTGATTTGTGCGGCACACAGGCTACTGTAGTTGACCTCAAGCTGATTCCTTGTGTTGGCATCCTGTGTGTTTTAAAGGTGCATCTTTTGGGGAGATGTTTTTTGTCTATTGTTTTATTGTGCTAAAAATGTTCTTCGTCCATCGTCTTCTAATTTACGTCTGGATTTATAACACTAACTATTAACGATATCTCACAACGTGGATGGATAACACTAACTATTAATGATATCTCACAACGTGGATGGATAACACTAACTATTAATGATATCTCACAACGTGGATGGATAACACTAACTATTAATGATATCTCACAACGTGGATGGATAACACTAACTATTAATGATATCTCACAACGTGGATGGATAACACTAACTATTAATGATATCTCACAACGTGGATGGATAACACTAACTATTAATGATATCTCACAACGTGGATGGATAACACTAACTATTAATGATATCTCACAACGTGGATGGATAACACTAACTATTAATGATATCTCACAACGTGGATGGATAACACTAACTATTAATGATATCTCACAACGTGGATGGATAACACTAACTATTAATGATATCTCACAACGTGGATGGATAACACTAACTATTAATGATATCTCACAACGTGGATGGATAACACTAACTATTAATGATATCTCACAACGTGGATGGATAACACTAACTATTAATGATATCTCACAACGTGGATGGATAACACTAACTATTAACGATATCTCACAACGTGGATGGATAACACTAACTATTAACGATATCTCACAACGTGGATGGATAACACTAACTATTAATGATATCTCACAACGTGGATGGATAACACTAACTATTAATGATATCTCACAACGTGGATGGATAACACTAACTATTAATGATATCTCACAACGTGGATGGATAACACTAACTATTAATGATAGCTCACAACGTGGATGGATAACACTAACTATTAATGATATCTCACAACGTGGATGGATAACACTAACTATTAATGATATCTCACAACGTGGATGGATAACACTAACTATTAATGATATCTCACAACGTGGATGGATAACACTAACTATTAATGATATCTCACAACGTGGATGGATAACACTAACTATTAATGATATCTCACAACGTGGATGGATAACACTAACTATTAATGATATCTCACAACGTGGATGGATAACACTAACTATTAATGATATCTCACAACGTGGATGGATAACACTAACTATTAATGATATCTCACAACGTGGATGGATAACACTAACTATTAATGATATCTCACAACGTGGATGGATAACACTAACTATTAATGATATCTCACAACGTGGATGGATAACACTAACTATTAATGATATCTCACAACGTGGATGGATAACACTAACTATTAATGATATCTCACAACGTGGATGGATAACACTAACTATTAATGATATCTCACAACGTGGATGGATAACACTAACTATTAATGATATCTCACAACGTGGATGGATAACACTAACTATTAATGATAGCTCACAACGTGGATGGATAACACTAACTATTAATGATATCTCACAACGTGGATGGATAACACTAACTATTAATGATATCTCACAACGTGGATGGATAACACTAACTATTAATGATATCTCACAACGTGGATGGATAACACTAACTATTAATGATATCTCACAACGTGGATGGATAACACTAACTATTAATGATATCTCACAACGTGGATGGATAACACTAACTATTAATGATATCTCACAACGTGGATGGATAACACTAACTATTAATGATATCTCACAACGTGGATGGATAACACTAACTATTAATGATATCTCACAACGTGGATGGATAACACTAACTATTAATGATATCTCACAACGTGGATGGATAACACTAACTATTAACGATATCTCACAACGTGGATGGATAACACTAACTATTAACGATATCTCACAACGTGGATGGATAACACTAACTATTAACGATATCTCACAACGTGGATGGATAACACTAACTATTAACGATATCTCACAACGTGGATGGATAACACTAACTATTAATGATATCTCACAACGTGGATGGATAACACTAACTATTAATGATATCTCACAACGTGGATGGATAACACTAACTATTAATGATATCTCACAACGTGGATGGATAACACTAACTATTAATGATATCTCACAACGTGGATGGATAACACTAACTATTAATGATATCTCACAACGTGGATGGATAACACTAACTATTAATGATATCTCACAACGTGGATGGATAACACTAACTATTAATGATATCTCACAACGTGGATGGATAACACTAACTATTAACGATATCTCACAACGTGGATGGATAACACTAACTATTAACGATATCTCACAACGTGGATGGATAACACTAACTATTAATGATATCTCACAACGTGGATGGATAACACTAACTATTAATGATATCTCACAACGTGGATGGATAACACTAACTATTAATGATAGCTCACAACGTGGATGGATAACACTAACTATTAATGATATCTCACAACGTGGATGGATAACACTAACTATTAATGATATCTCACAACGTGGATGGATAACACTAACTATTAATGATATCTCACAACGTGGATGGATAACACTAACTATTAATGATATCTCACAACGTGGATGGATAACACTAACTATTAATGATATCTCACAACGTGGATGGATAACACTAACTATTAATGATATCTCACAACGTGGATGGATAACACTAACTATTAATGATATCTCACAACGTGGATGGATAACACTAACTATTAATGATATCTCACAACGTGGATGGATAACACTAACTATTAATGATATCTCACAACGTGGATGGATAACACTAACTATTAATGATATCTCACAACGTGGATGGATAACACTAACTATTAACGATATCTCACAACGTGGATGGATAACACTAACTATTAATGATATCTCACAACGTGGATGGATAACACTAACTATTAATGATATCTCACAACGTGGATGGATAACACTAACTATTAATGATATCTCACAACGTTTTGCAGTGGATGGATTTCAGTGTTTTAATGTCCGTTCTTCAGACACAGATTAAACTCCCGAATAATCTACATTGAAAGTGCTTTTAAATCTCACAGGAGTAGGCTTAATCTAGGTCTAAGAAACTGGCCCGTGAACATAAAATCAAAGCCCTTATCTAACCGTATGCCATGTGGGTGTCCATCCACTCTTCCCATCCTCAGGAGAGGGA